>NW_024342644.1:603663-860478 GCF_902729225.1 Pteropus medius | reverse complement strand
TCTTTCTTTCTTTCTCTTTCTTTCTTTCTCTCTCTCTCTCTCTTTCTCTCTTTCTCACTCTCTTCCTTCTTCTTTCTTTTCTTCTTTCTAAATTATTGTAACTGCCCACTTCCATTCCCAAGCAACAGACAGAAACTTTATCTGATTCATAGAATAATTCCTTCTTGAACACATGAAGTAACATTTCTAGTTCTGCCACTAGGTCTGTCAGTTTAGGAACACCTTTGAATTAATTGAGGCTTTGTGCTCCCACCTATAAAATGGATTATACAATAAATTATAAATATAGCTGCTGTCAATGAGGATTACACAAAATTATTTATTACTAGATAGAGAAATTAATATATATATATTATTAAGAATTGTGATGGTAATTACAACCTTAATTCTCAGAAACATAATGATCCCAAAGAAAAATAACATTGCAAATAGAGGAATTGAAATGTATTCTGGATTTTAAGAGAAATTTTGATAGGAAAAGCAATTTTCCATTGACGAAACAACATTGACCATTTTAGAAAATATTATTAAAAATAGCTGGGAAGATTGAATCTAAAGAAAATTAGTAAAGTTGTGATTGACACACAGTCTCTGGAATTAGACCACCTGTACTCATATGCTGGTTCAGTATTTATTTGTCATGCTATCTTGAACAATTTACTCCACTACTTTGTTCTTCAGTATCCTCATAGGGTTGTTGTGAGGTTAATAAATGAATTAATATATAAACTCCTTAGAATAGTGCCTGGCACATATATATTTGATGGTTTATTTGACATGTCCACTTTGCTAGGCTATAGTTGTCAGTTATTCATCTAAAAACTAATCTTGGTATTGCTGGAGAGTCTTTGGCAGATATGATTAAAGTCCATAATCAGTTGATTTTAATTAAGGAATATAATATGTCAGGCCTGATTCAATCAGTATATGCCTCAAAAGCAGAACTGAGGCTTTCCTGAAGAATTTTCACCAGCGAAATTTCAACTTCTGCACATGCCCAAGAGTTCAAGCCTGCCTTTCCAAAGAACATGCCCTGCGGATTTCAGATGTGCCTAGCCAGCCCACACAATTACATTCCTTACAATAAATCTCTTAATATATATTTTCTACTGGTTCTGTTTTTCTGATTGAACCCTTACTAATACATATATATGGCACCATAACATAAAGCACTAAAAAAAAATTCCTGGTTATTTTAGGTTAGCAGTTTACCCATGTTGACAAGAGAAAGAACTGAAGTTTACTCAGAAATTAAGGAATAGGGAAGCAGTTAAAAAATATTTGAAGGGCAGGTAGTTTCTGGATTCTGAGAGTTCCTAAGTTCTTATTCCACTACAAGACCCAGAAATAGGCCCCCATTTTCTTCAGTCAGTGCTGCGCTCACCTGCACTCATCCTTCCTACAACTGAGGTCTTCTGGAGAGAAGGGATTATTCCTCATGGCACCTGAGTATATTCATGACTAAAAAACGTGGGGCAGTGTTCAGGAACAGACAGCTACTAAGGAAAACAGTCCAGATGTTTCTCAAAAAATTAAAAATAGAACTACCTTATGATCTAGCAATTCTATTTCTGGGTATTTATCCAAAGAAAACCAAAACACTAATTCAAAAAAATATATGCACCCCTGTGTTCACTGCAGTGCCATTTACAATAGTCAAAATATGGAAGCAACTAAGTGCCCATCAATAGACAACTGGATAAAATAGTGGTACATAAATACAGTGGAATATTACTCAGCCATAAAAAAGAAATCTTTCCGTTCGCGACAACATGGATGACCTAGAGGGTATTATGCTAAGTGAGATAAGTCAAAGAAAGAAAATTGCCATATGATTGCAGTATATGTGCAATCTAAGGAACAAAATAAACAAACAACAAAACAGAAACAGACTCATAGATACAGAGAACAAACTGGTGATTGCCAGATTGGGGGTGGGGGGGTGGCTGGGTGAAAAAGGTGAGGGGATTAAAAAGTATGAATTGGTAATTACAAAATAGTTGTGCGGACGTAAACTACAGCATAGGGAATATAGTAAAAAACGAAAGTCGGATGGTTCTTTACAAATTAAAAAGTGTCTATTTTTTTCCATTTAACATAACCGACTTAATTGTTGAGACTTTAAAATTCCTGAGGAGAAAATTTCATTTCACTTCATCATACAAATGGTCAGTTACAACTTGGGTATGGATGGCATGAGAGTCCAGGGTGTGTCAACAATTTGAAATTTAGAAAAGATAATCCTTGAATCCACCAGGGCATTTGAAATAATGGACTCTGTAAGTAGAGATGGGGCCATTTTCCAAGTTGGTCAAATGTGAGAGAAGGGAAGTATGATTTGGTGGCTAGTTTGATTTTGCTATGCTCTTTATGTGTGTGTATTGGGGGAGAGGGAAGTGATGAGCAGGTGGTGGGGTGTGAGGGGTGTACGTTGCATTCTGTCCTCTATCAACAGTCACTTTATTTCCTTCACTTGTTTTTTTTTTATGTGCTCAGCATTTCTTTATATTAATGTGTTTTCCCCACTAATTACACTTGCTGATAATTGACTCAATACGGTTCCTCCACAGAGGACAAGGGGAGAGACAAAGTGGACACTTGAGGTTTTTCTCAGACCTACACTTATATTTGTGCAAATGGATTAAAGATATATGTAAATATTTTCTCCATTGTGCCCCCATTTTGTTTACATTGTTAAACTATTTTTGCATAAATGATGGAATTATAATAAAGTATTAAATATGACAACGTATTATAGACTACACCTAAAAATAAAGCAAATTGATATGTGTTTACATAAAATCATTTATAGCAATCCTAGGGCAAATGATAGAATCAGCCTGTCCATCCTAGGACCCCTCCTCTCTACCCTTCTAACCTCTCAGACCATTTCAACTATTAACACTTTACCCCAGGACATGATTATAGAAGAGTAGTTACAAGGCATTTGTGCAATAATGTAAATTAATCACTATGTTATGAGTTGGAGAGAAGCAATTTTTAAGTCTTCCCTTTGACCATACAGTTTTCATACATTAGTCTCTGTGTACGCAAGAATGAAGTAATGGGAAGGAAGGCCCTTTAATTTTCAAGCAGGAGAGATTATTGCCAGCCCCTTGGGTACAGTAGCTATATTGAGATGGAAAGAGTACTGAAATCATACTTAGAAGACCTGAATTTAAGTCATGACCTGATACATAATAAACATGTGCCTGTGAGTGAGCCATTCACACCCCGCGTTTCAGGTTCATGGTCTGTAAAATGGAGCTCATAGTACCTACTTTGCAGAGTTGTTTTGAAATCCTAAAATGATCATTTACTTGAACATTCTTTGTAAGTCACAAGCCCACTGTAAATGGAAAGACTTATTTTCTCCCTCATAAACACATTGACATCTTCTTTTAGTCCCCCAGGTCGGGCTTCCAGCCAAGAACATTCTGTCCAAAGTGCTAGAAATTATAAGAGCTGATACTTATTTAGTCCTTAAGTGCCAGGCATCGTTCCAGACACTTTAGTGGAATAACTCATTTAATTAATACAACCACCTTATCAGGTAGGTACTATTAGTATCATCACCACCCACATTTTTCAAAGAAGGAAACTGAAGCTCAGAAACATTAACTTATCTACATTGATGCAGCTAGTAAGTGATTTGAATCCAAGTGAATTGGTTTAAGAGCAGAATTATAATAATTCTGCTCTACCACAATGAGTATCAAGCCTGTATAATGAGGTTTTACCATGATTTAAAGATATTCAATTCTTCTGTAAAAAATAAGAAAAACAAATTAGGAGGATAAATGAATAAGTAAAGTAAATTGGAAGATATGTTGGACATAGATAAATTAAGTAAGCCTATGTATGCTGAAGATGGACAGAGAGGGATGCAAGGACCAAGGAGGTAATAAACATTTATGAGGTCGTAAATCAGCCACCCATGGGTGACACTCATTCTGACCCCAAGTGCCCTCTGTCTGAGAAATACAGATAAATTACAGCTGCTCATCAGGCTAATTGGCAAGGTACAGCTATTGGCCAAATGGACTTGCTCCGTGTCTTTTGGAAAGTGCAAGTGAGTGATGGCTCCAGGCATCTTCCATTCACTGAGCTGCTCTTCTCCTTGCAACTTCATCCACAGGGAAGGCTGATGTGGTAGAGAGACAGGACATATAAACATTGGCTGCCCAGGATTCAGGTGGGGTGGCCCTTTTGTCTTATTTGCACACTACCCCAAGATTATTAGCTTTCTATTTCTTCTCCTTGCTCATACTATGTGTTTTAAATTGATTTAATACACTGTGTGATAATTTAGTCTATAAGTCTTTCTGTTCTGTGACCTTGGACACAACATCATGCAAGATAGTGTACCTGGAGGTTACTCAGGAGATAATTTTATGCAGGCCACCCTAAATTTCACAGTAGTCAATAATTTCAAACTCTTCCATCAAAAAGCATCTATCTTGTTACTAGTAAGTAGTGAAAAATCATTTTTAATTTATTATAACACTCTGTTCTTTAGTTGCTCACTGATAATGAAAATGAAGCTGGTAATGTATGTAATGGTTTTTCATATTTATCGCATATGTGATGTTCCAGGATGTGCTTAGCTGCTTGCGTGTACCATCTCATTTAATCTTCGCAATAACCCATTAGCTGGTTATTATCATTATCCTAATTTTGAATGGGAAACTTCAAAATTATTAAGTAGTTAAGAATTTAAAATAGTTAATTATTAAGTTATATAATTATTAAATTGCTGAGCAGAGATTCAAACCTAGCTCTGACTCCTGAGTTGCCCATTTTACCATTGTTTATTGGTATTAATAGACCTAACTTCTCCACATTTAAGGAGAAGATCAGGAAAAGACCCAAGGAACCCACAAATTTAAATGACAGCCTTTGATAATCAACAGTTGACAGCATATAATACTTATCTGAACACTTGAAAAAATATATGTGAGAGCCTTGGAAGAAAATACATTTTAAATAACTATGTGAAAGCACTTAAAAATGGGTACATTTTACATACTGAGTGCTGAGAGCAATAACCTTGGGAAAGTAACATGAGGGGCAATAAAAAAAGCCTTTCAATTTTTATTTTTGCAATTCTGTATTATTGAAATTTTATGTGCCTATATAATTTGATGTCATTTTTAAAACAATAAACAAGAGGAGAGAGATATTGTTTGCATCTCCAAATATGACGCTGGAGGACCAGAGCAAATTTACCATAATATTAATGAATCTTTAGCTTCTGGGCCCCTTCCCAGACCTTGTTCTTAATTTTCTATTTGTCATTTTGTATAATTTTCCAGAGTCACAAAATATGAAATTGCCCTATGAAGATATATGCAGTAACAGAGAAATACCAAAATATAAAATACTAAGTTAAAGTATCTTGTTTAATATCACCATCACGTAGAGCCGAGACAAAGTGCTAGTAAATTTAAAAGTAATTTTAAATAACCGTGAATAAAATTTTAAATAATTTAAAAATAATTTTAAAAAATTGAAATAATTTAAAATGAAAGTTAAAAAGCAGCACGCTTCCTGTTCTTTGTTTCCTTTCTCTGTGTCTTTTTATTTCCTCTTTCCTCTAAATATGTCTGCTTTTTTACAGAAGGCTGAAAAGATGGCAAGGTAATTTCAGCAGGGAATTTTATGCAGATGCAGTATTTATGATGGTAGTCCTGGGGAGAGTCTGTGATTAATGATCATATATAACTTGGTTCAATATATATATTTTTAAAGTAGTCTTCCTTATTGGCAGCGGTGCACTACAAAGGGGAATATACATGGCAGGATCTCTTAAATTCGAAGACGTAGACCAATGGGTCAGTTGGGTGTTGTTTATAACCTCTAAGATCAATGGCTTTGAAGGTCATATGTGGTACACATTTATTTAGCCTGCCAGTAGCAAGCCTGTTTCCTGGATATGTTAACAACATTTCTAACATTAACTATTTTCTTTACCTGGCCTTGGATGCTATTTATTTTTCCAAACAACTATTCGAAGACAAATTCGCCATACCCATTAGATCATAGGGACATTCAGCTACAATTCCCAGCTTCTTCTCTTTAGAAATTAGTCAAGAACTCACATGACTGAGAGGATAATTATATATCAGAAGCAGCAACAGGAACAACCATAAAAATAAGAAACTCATCTAAGTGAGGTTATTAGAGAAGCACGTCAGAATCACATCACCTCTCAACATCTTTTAATTTTATAGTTTGTTTTTTCCAGATTCCTTTCACTGCAAGGTTTTTGCTTGCCTTGAGAGGCCTTGTCAGTGATTCTAAACATTGACTGCACTTTAAAACTACTTGGGGAAATTTTTTAAAATATTATGTCAGGCCCATATCTCTAGAGACCTTGTTTAGTTGATAAAGACCAAGCACTGGTATTTTTTAAAGCTTCCTAGAGGATTTTGAGGTGTACCAGGTAGAAGATACTCCTCTGTGCCCTGATTGATTCCATTACTCCGCACTGCCAAAGATCTGCCGTGCATTTTAGCACTTGAGTTGACCTTCTCTTCTTCCCTCTTCTTTTACTCTGCCTTATAGTAATCTTCTCTTATGCTCTCATTCATTCATTCATTCATTCATTCACTCATTCCTTTAAGAAACACTTACCATGCATGTACTAGGTACTGATACTGGGTTATTATTGGAGATACAAAATGTAATAATGAAAATACAGGCATTGTTTTGAAAAATGTGAGTTTTTCAGATAGATAATAAGATGATTTACTCTCCTGATTTGAAGAGCATGTGGGTTGGTTTCACTGGGTGTGAAACTTTTAGGGCTAAAACCAGGAAAGTCCTGGACAATAAAGAAGTAACATTTAAAAATATATATTATCATCTGTCCTCAAGTTCACAGAGGATAAGGGTCAGATAGGATCACAGTGCCTAGTTAAGCTTGAATTTTAAATATTTTTTTAGTGTAAATATGTCTTATGTAATTTTTTCCCCTAAATCTTATAACCCTAATAGAGGATGCATTCTCATTTTAAATTCCAGCTCATCTAATAGTGAAGTAGCAACTCCCCAAAAAGATATGTCCCCTTGTCATCATGATATTTTATAGGGTTCAGTCTGTTGGTCACATGGACGTCAAATGAGCTACATATGCCTATTTTGGATAGAGATATAAACTGAGCCAAATAGCCACCTGTAAAAATTTATGAGATGTTACCAACGATCCCAGGTAGTCAAACTCTGGTAGTTTGCACTGAACAGGAGAATTACCCGACTCAGCATATTATTCTGATATTGGTGAGCTGCTGAATGGCATACGAACATGAAGTAAAACCTAGTAATTGCATGCATATCAGTAAAATCTGAGGGAAATTCAGAAAATATTATTTTGGGCTCATTATCAAGTACTGGCTGTTTGTAATTTATAACATCTTAAATTAAAATAGTGACCAACGAATGCTTGGATACTTCGTGATTCTTTTAGAGTTGTAGTCTACCCCTAGCATGTCTATTTTCATTTTAACTGATGGTTCCTCTCGAAGTACCTACACCAGGGCATGCAGTTAGGGAAGGCTAGGGCCCTAATATTCTGAATGCCTTTCTTGAAGTTTATGTCATGTTATGAAATATGTCTTCGTGGTAGTTTGCTAACAACCTCTTGTCCTTCTTATTTATTCCTATGTATTCGACTTTGTTCTGTCAACCTTCCAGAAGAAAGTCTATTGATTATGCTACTCCCTTATTTAACACATTTCATTAACCAAATCTGCCCCTAATATTTGCAGGGCTTGAGGCAAGAGTACAAATAGAAATCTACTTACATATAGCTATATATATAAAAGTTATAAATCAGTTTAACAAACTGATAAAGAGAATATGTTCTCCTGTGAGAAATATGCCTTTTTGTTCACAAAATATAAACATATATGTAAAGATATGGTTTTTATACCAATGAAGTCAAAATATAGTGAAAACAACTAAATCATATTATTGTGCATGTCTGAGTGTTCTGATATAGTTTGATGATGTTAGGATGGCTAAAAAAAGGCATGACATATATAGCTTATTATATATTTCTTCTGTAATATTCATCTTAGCAAAATCATTAATTATGTTACTTTAATCAAGATTTTTACATAATTTATGTTTTAGTGACAATAATCATCTAAAAATTAAAAATATTAAAAGTCTACAAAATTATTACTAATGACACATTTTCATCAAAGATGTATAGTCGAGTAAATGCAAAAAATGAATAGCGAAAATTATTTTTCATGTGTTTTCAAAAAAAACTTTTCTCCAAAAAGCTCAAAATTACCCATAAAATTAAAAGGCAAAGTCATATTATAATAAACGATTATCAAAATATTAAATAAAGTATTTTAAAATAAAGCCTTCACCGTCATGGAAGAGTTTTGCCACCAGGTACTGGACGGGGAGAAGTCACCAGAAAAAAGCAAATCAAGGAGTTAAAAGCCCCAGTCAATTGTCAGACAGAGGGAGGTCCAAGTGATTCAGGTGAGCCCAGGTGAGCCCGGACCCCAAACAAGTCACCAGCTGAATGCAGCCTCTGAGAGAACCAAGGCAGGATAAACAAAAGAACCAGTCAGCCAATACACCGAATTATAAGAAATAATACTTATTATTAGGAATCTGAGACAGTATTATTCCCACTTACAAACACAGACGAAAGAACGAATAAAACTGTTGCCCAGTGTAATATTGTCACTTCACACAGGAGTTATGATTTTAAACAAAATCTCCGTAATTCTTGGACGTGGTTCCATAGTGTAGTGGTTAGCACATCTGCTTTACACACAGAAGGTCCTGGATTTGTGCCCCTATGGAGGAATGGTGCATGGTCTACAGCCATACCATTGTGAACAAGCCCAATGTCTGATCTTGGAAGCTAAGCAGGGTCGGGCCTAGTTAATACTTGGATGGGAGACCATCTAGAAAGACCAAGTGTAATAGGCATAAATAATTAAAAAAAAAAGATCTCTGTAATTCTTGTCTGTTTCTGCTATTTCTTAGGAAGCTGCAGAGAATCATCTGGAAATTGAGGAAAACTGTAGTCAAATCTGGATTATTGCTTTGGCTCATAAATTTTATCTGTCAGGTAAAGTTTGTCTTCACTTTTAGATTCTTTGACTCTTGTGGAGAAGCGCAAAATTAAAGGCAATTTTTTTATTTGGCACTGAGTTAATGAAGGCATGAATATATGTCAAATGAACTAAGTAAGGTGATATGAGGTAGTGTTTAGCCAGATCCCTGATACTAACATAAACATAATTTCATGTTCTAGCTGCTCACATATAGACCTGACCAAAAATTAGAATTCATTATATTCAGTGAAACTGTATGCATCTGGTTTTATAAAATTTATTATCTGAGGCATCATCATTTATCAAGCATATCAAGTTAACAGATACTTATTGAGCTCATGCTGGTCATGAGGCTCTATGTTGGATGTTGTATCATATATTCCTTCTGAAAAACCACTGTGGATGGCCTGCTAGTACCTGGCTCAGATTTCTGAAATGATATAGATATTCTTTGGTGATAATAATGAATGAATGAAGACTCTGGAGTAATTGTGTACAATTGAGGGAATAGAAACTATTGGTCATTCATATGGAAAGCTAATTTTTATCTTATATTCTTTAGTTGTTAGAATGCTTCTTACATTATACATATATTCTTTTATTAAAAAACAATTTTGAAAAGCACATGTGCTCAGAAGTTAATATATTTAAGACAACATGGGCATATATTTTTAATTTTTGTTGTGTGACCATTTACTTATATTATTTAACATGCATGCTTTCTTTTTTGTATTGTTTACTCTGGCTGCCATAACAAAATACCACAAACTGGGTGGCTTAAACAACAGAAATGTATTTCCTCACAGTTCTGGAGGCTGAGAAGTCCAAGATGAAAGTGTTGGCAGGTTTGGTTTCTCCTGTGGCCTCTCTCCTTGGCTTGCAGATGGCCACCTTCTATTTGTGTCCTCACATGGTCTTTTTTGCTGGGCATGCTCATTCCCCTGTGTCTCTTTATGTGTCCTAATTTTTTCTTCTTATAAGGATACCAGTCATATTGGATTAGGACCCATCCATATGACCTCATTTAATCTTAAAATACCTCTTTAAAGGCCCTATCTTCAAATATAGTCATTCTGAATTATTGAGGGTTAGCGTTTCAACATATAAATTTGGGAGTATGAGAACACAATTCAACCTATAACAATTTTCCTTACCTTATTTATAACAACATAATATGTAAAATCTTTTATTAAACAGTATTTTATATATTTTCCACATTAGATAAATATTTTACACTTATTTATTTGATTAATTTATAATATAAAATAATAATTTATACTTAACATTTATTTATTGTTTACTATCAGGTGTAGCACTAATTATTTTATTTGAATTATGACATGTAAGCCTCATATCAACAATATGAGCTATGTAGTGCTATTATTCCTTCTGCACTGGTAAGAAAACAGATTTTAGAGACTTGCCAAGTTTGTGACTGGTAAGTGGAGAAACAGTACAGTTCAGTCCCCTTGCCTGCAAAACAGCTTTGTGAAATGAGTATTGCAGGTACTCTGCAATTTGTTGGGGAAGTGAGTAGTTCTCTTATCAGGTTTTGAACTCCTATATAGAAGCTCCATTTATTCATCTTTGTATTTCTAGCTTTTTAGCTTGGTGCCTGGCAAATAGTTGGTGCTTAATACACTATTGACTTGACCCTATTAAAAACAAAAGGAAATAATAGATAAGTAACTGCAGTATATTCAACCTGATATTGCAAAGCTGGCCTAAGGAGTTTACTGGAGCATACCAGTAAACATTTTTGTGAACTTGAAAGCTGGGCGCTTCATATATGTGTGAATTAAACCAAATTAAGAAATTGAAAGGTTTGCCTAAGGTCACCAGTAAATTGGTGATAGATTAAAAAACTACAACTTTATTCTATTTCTGGTCCAGTTACTTTAGTTTATACCTAAGTGTTCCATTTAAGAAAGAAACAATTCAACTTATAACAGCTAAAGTATGTAGGAGATATAGGGAAACATATAGTTCATACTCTTTTAAAAATGCTTTTTAGAGTTCCCTCAAAAAGAGAACTCCAACTCACAGCTTTTCTGTGAATGAGATATTTATTTAATAACTCAGAGCCAGTTTGAAGTTAAGAGAATTTAGTGTTATTTTCCGAATAGCCAATAGCATTTTAAAATTTATAGGGCAAGCAATTAATACTCTATCTGCCTGCATACTTTAAGATCACAATTAACCTATGCATTGCTAGACATTTCTCCTGTAACACTTACCCATGTGTCTCCACATTTGGGCAGTTTCAGCTTTAGTTTTGAATGAAAAGCCCTGGGGTCTCAGTGTGCTTCCATTAGAATCCAATTGATTGTTGTTTCCTTCCTTCAGCCATCTGGTTACAACTGTGAATAAATGGGAAGTGCTTTTGCTTTATCAAAGCACAGTAAGATGAAATCCTAAGCACTTCAAACAGTTCCTAGTTTTTCACCTAGAAATCAAATGCGATCCTGTTACTTTTTTTTTTTTTTTTGCCCCTTTTCTTGTAGCCATGATCTGGGTTGTCTTAACAGGGCTTCTTTGAATTTCCTTCCTGTAAAAAAGAGGATAGAGGCTGTTTACTGCTAATTTCTTAAACACTTTTTGTACTCAAATAATCACATAGGCATTTTACCTAATTTTAAATAGGTGTTTTCAGTGCATACACCTACTCATGACATACATATTTACTTTCTTCTATTAAGTTTTATGGTACATGTAAAATCTGCCATTTCCTCCATATATTATTTTAAAGAAATATTTTTATCTTTTTCACCATTAAATTTATCAGTGATGTGGAGACAGTAAGTGCATACAGTTTCGGAGATAACCTGGGAAAATTAATGCCAATTTGGAGAGAAGTTTGAGTGTCTCTGCTAAAAGATTTTATAATTGATATTATTTTTTTTTCCATTAACAGACTGGAGAAAGTAATAGAATAAAATTTAACTGAACAAGGTCCAAGCCTCATGCTCAACTATTCAAGCATAATTCTGTTTCAATACAGATGCCTTAAGTTCAATTCTGTATGTGATTGGACCCACAAAAGGCAGAGACTCCACAAACTCATTACAATCAAATGGGACTTGAATTCTCTTGTCTAATGTCATAATAAGCAATTATGAGCATCTTCTCAGCATTCAAATCGGGTAATGGCGAAACCCTAGAGAGACATTATATGCTGGCAGACTCTGGCTGATGGAATGTGCATATGCTCAATGGATCCCTAAAGGCAGAATGGGTAGCTAGATGCCAGGGGCAGATTGCCCTCAGTATTTAGGGTAGACACTACCTTCAATTATGGCTTGGGTTTTATCATCTGAGCAGTTATAATAATATGTGTACTCATTCTGGAGAACTCTCTATGGCAACAGAATGAACAGTCTTTTCCATCTATTTCCCATTTTCATGAGAGAATAGCAAATGAAACTCTTCTTTCAACTTCACAGTTCTCTGATGGTGAAGTCTAGGAAAATAAAAGTTGCTATTACAGTATATGCTACCATTTCATTTGAAGTTAAATTTTCTTTTTCCACTCTGGGAAGGGTAGCAGATTTTGCATTATCAGTGGGACTCTTTGTAGAGATAATCAGATAAGTAAACACTTGCCACCCTAACACCCTAGTATCTCTTATTGGAAAATTTCCCTGCAAACAAATTAGTTACTAAATTGCAGTATTCCTTTCAACTGAGTCCTCACTAGTTATAAAAGGAACTTCAACCAGATGACTTCTAAGGGATATTTCTGCTCAAAATTATATGAATCAATGAAATAATGATCAGATGACATTTATATATATTGCAGAACTCTTAAAATTGGAGCACTTGAGAAGCAAGAAACTTCACAAGGACCAGTTTAGATGGCGTAAGGTAAATAGAAAGTTGGACCAAATTAAACAGCTCTGGAAAAAATATATCGGAATTTTTTTTTTTTTTTTTTACTGAAAACCGTAGTGAAATGGGGACGTTTGCAGGAATTACTAGTATTATTTTTATATATCCATAATCTGCACCTTACCTACTTTCAAAAAATATTTAAGGCATATAATGCACATTAAAAATTCAACCATTATAGATGCTAGAAATGCATGGACCAAGCCATAAAACTTAAATGTTTAAAGATGTTACATCTATTATTTGGTTCATTTACCTCCCAGCAAAATCAATGTAGTTATTTCATTTGTCTTAATAATCAAATCACCCTGCTGCATGGTTGACCTGATCCATGATGGCAGACCTGTTATTTGGAACGGTCAAAATCCTGATGTCGTCCTCCCATGTAGATAAGGTCAGGAGGCCCTGTAAACCCAACCTTAGCTACATCTCAGATAGAGTTCCTTTGATGCATACAAATTGAAAAGGTATTCCTTTTTGACTCTTTTAGACCAGCAAAGTGAGTTATTTTAAGACTGTCTTACCTTGAAATGACTATTTTTTATTTTTGTATACAAATATCATATTTTTTCTTCCAGGTATTGTAGTCTCTCTTGGTTAACAAATAGTTTTTAATAAAAGGACTAGCTCTCATTTTAAACAGAGCAACATTCCCCTGCTTATCAAAATCAGATGTAGGAATTTTTATAACATATTGAAAGAAAGATGAATAAAAATGTATAAAGAGCCTCAAACACATTACATTGAAATTTTTTTTGAATGGAAAAAAATAGTTAGCTTTCTTCCAAATTGGCAAATAATTCACAGTAAAATTAATTTATGCAATTAGGCTTAAGAATTGGGCAAAAATATTAAAAATAAACTAATCAACAAAACCAATTAATTAATGACAGATTTGACACGGTCGAAGAGTTGTCTGAGGTTCAAAAGTCCTGCTTTACACATCAGTTTTCATAATTCTTATTCCTTCTGTTTACATCCAGTAATGCTGAGGAATACACACAAAACAATGCTCCCAAGCGCAAGAAAGGCAGATTTTTTTTCATGCTTTTAGCAATGTGACCTTAGGTATTGATTTATAGCCCGCCAAAGCACCCCTAGAGCAAAAGGGAACATTGGTAATTAAGTCGGTATCTGCACTTTCTAAAATAGTGCTGACTTGCAACAAAGAGAGACCTTTTATTTTTCCTCTCTTGTCTTCCAGTGAATGCAGATGCAGACGCTGACCTCTGACCTTTTGCCAAATTCTCTAGCTGCAGCTGTTATTTTTCTTTCTCTGGGCCTTTAGCTGCTGATAGACTGGTAAGATTCATTAAATTGGGTTTGCAACTTTCCGTTAAGTAAACATGAAGCAATTTATATCCCGAGACTTACTTATAAAATATATCTTTATTGAGCTGAGAATGAAAGTAAATGCTTTCATTGGGGCACCTATCAGAGATTTGCCAGATAACTACCTGGGCCAATTTGACCATGTTAAGAAAGCACAAAGAATTTTTCGAAGAATTGTGTATGAAATATGGAACTTTCCATTCTAAAACTCCCAAGATTGTAAAGTGAATTGAGTCAGAAATCTCTTTTTTATATTCCATTAAAGTCATTACTGAAATAGGGCATCACGAAAGGTAATAGCAATAAAATCAAATACCTTGAGGTGTGTATGCAAATTATATGCTAATATATGGTAATCTAAGTACCAAGTTCAGTGGCCATAAAATACTAAATACAGCTAATTAGAAGTAGGTAAGTTGCTGTGTTTTATACTTCACAACAATATGAGAAAGGTAGTATATTATGATAATTATAGCATTGCTTGCCTTGGGGAATCTATCCAACATTTTAACAGAATTTCTTATTCCGATATATTTGTCCATTTCACTGACTGTAATCTCTTTTTCTTTTTGCTACATCCGGTCGTAGATCCATGAAGTTAGTGCAAAACTAAATAAATTAAGTCTTTAGCTGGAAGGAAAACAAATACTATTCTCTCTAGAAACTTTGGAAGAGTCATGCCCACTTAACATGCCTCTTATTATAAGTGCCCCCCACTGAGATAGTAGGGTTCAGCCCTCAGCCACGTGGAAAACTTGCATAACCAGAGCAAAGAATTCTTATTATACCTGGGAAATGCAATTAATGATTTCTCCCAGAAATGCAAACTCAGTATAACTTTTTCTTATAGTGAACTGATATCATGGAATATACATTTACTTCCTTAACTCTTAAGAAATTCTAAGGAAATGAAAAAGAAAAACTGCAATGAGATTTATGACAGAGCATAAAGTTGATGTGAAATCTGCTTTAAAAATATCTGTATTTCCATCTTTTAACTGAAAAATTATGTATGTATATTCAATACTCTAATAGTACTTGAATCTCAAATGCTTTTGATCTATCATACAAAACATATACTTTATCAGGCTGAAAATTGCCCAAGTCGGCAAAAAATCCACCTGAAATCAGTTTGCCAACTTACTTATGCAGTTTATGTTGATGCTTTCCAGGCTGCTGGGTGGAGATTTAACAGCTCTGAAATAAGGTGTGTTGATATTTCATGCATTCTTCATATATCATTATTTGAAACAAAACTAAATGCAAAACAAAACAAAACAAACAAAAGAACCTAAAAAATCAAACCAACCAACAATAACAAAAGAAAACAATGATATGGTTAACATGTAGGGTAGAGGGTCACAAACTTTAGAATGCATTAGGATCACCTAGAGGACTTGTTCAACCTCAGAGTATTTGACCCCACTCCCAGAATTCCTGATAAAATAGGTCTGGATGGGGCCCTGAGAATGTTTGTTGCTACTGTTTGTGATACTGCTGGTCCAGGCCCACACTTTGAGAATCAATGCTGTAGGCTAAGGAAGGCCGATTGACCTGCAACAATTAAAGGTATGCATTAGCATTCTTTGAAGACCTTCCAGGCCATTTCAACAATCAACAAAATAGCTCTTGTTTAGGTAAAGGTCATACTGTCTTACAACTATTGAGAATGGGTTAATCTTTAGCCACTCTCTAGGTGTTGTGACCCAGGTTTTGTGAATCACTGGGTTCTTTTTAAATTACCCTAACTTATATTTGTCAGGATTCTTTAGTTGTAGGAATCACACACAATTTAAAACAATTTAAGTGAAATAGGAGATTTGGATACACTACTGGGCTAGTTGCAAATTTAAGACTGAAGAGGATTAGGAGTCAGAACCACTCATGGAATGCAGAGCAGGTGTGGATTGAGGGTCTCAGACTAGTGATGAGACACATTCAGCGGTTTTTCTTTCTTATTGCTTATCTTCGATCCCAGGCTATTTTTCTTCATGTATCAAAGAATAAGACTGAGAGCACAAACAAGGTAATGTCTTCCCAGATTTACCACTACTTAGCTCCTTTCTTGTTGACCATATGGGAAATCAGGGTGGATTGACTGTATTTTGCTTATCTCAGTTCCCAGTGAGTAGACTACGATGGTGGGAAAACACATGAAAGAAATATTGAAAACTGTATCAAATTCACTTTAATTAGGCAAAGATGTTCCAGCTTCAGGAGATGGAGGTTATTTGTTGTAGGTTGAGTCTATTTTCTTATAAAATCCTCATCAAGGTAAAGAAAGAAAATTTTAATAAAGAATAGTTAGCCATTCTCCACTGTGGTAGGGGGTCCAGGTGACCATCAGTGGTACCTTGAGGAATGACAACCATCAGGGACATCACAGAATTTAGGGGGCACTGCTCCTCATTTCTCTAGAAGAGATAGGCCCTGGAAGAGCAGCAATACATTTGGGATATATGTCTTCATTAAGATAAACATTAGAGTATTCTTTGAAATTTGAGAAGATCTCTAACTCTACATTTTACAATGATTAGGCTTAGTGAGCTGAGATTTTAAGGCGACATGCAGTCACTCCACAAACATATCTCAGACTCTGACTCTGTGGCAGGTGCTACTTGTATTAGTTTTTTTCCTATGGCTGTTGTAACAAATTACCCTCAACCTAGTGGCTTAAAACAACTCATATTTATTATCTTACAGTTCTGCAGCTCAATAGTCCTACGCAGGTTTCACTGGCTAAAATCGAGGTATCGGCAGAGCTATGTTCCTTTCTAGAGGCTACAGAGAATAATACATGTCCTCGACTTTTCTAGCTTCTAGAATATACCTGTATTCCTGGACTTGTGGCCCCTTTCCCCATCTTCTAAGACAACAAGAGCAGGCTGAGTCTTTCTCATATTGCATCACTTTGACCTCTTCTGCCTCTCTCTTCTGCTTTTAAAGACCCTTGTGATTACTTTTGCCCACTAGATATACAAGCATTCTCTCTCTTTTCTCAAGGTCAGATAATTAGCAACCTTAATTCCTCTCTGTTACATAATACAAGGTATCCACAGGTTCTGGGGATTAGGACATAGAGATCTTTGTGAGGCCATTATTCTGCATACCACACTGGTATATGTTCATGGGGAATGGATTCTGATACGAACAAGCCATGATTGTACCTTCCATGATTACATAGCCTATGTCAGGAGATGGAAATGAAAACAAATACTTATCACGTACAATTTAATAAGTAGTATAATGCAGGCATTCAGATGACCCACAGATGACCCAAAGGAAGGTGAAGCAAATTCAGTCTTGTTGAATCATTAAAATAAATAAATAAATAAATAAATAGGAGAGATGTGGGTTGTTCACTTAAATTTTAAAGAAGGAGAAGAAAATTTTTGCAAAGGTATAAGGTGGATAGAGATTCAAGGCAAAGGCAAATCCAACTTGGATTTTATTCTGTATGCAATGATGTACCCTTTATGGATTTTGAGGAGTGTAGATATCATATCCAATATATGTGTTAAAAGGAGAATGAGAGTTTATAGACGAATTCATTTAGAATTGAACACATCACCAAAGAGACGATTGCGAAATCCTGTGAAAAATCCTATGAACAGGCTTAAACTAACTCAGTGGCAGAGATAATGAATGGAGATGAATGTGAGAGAAATGCTAAGGAATAACTAGAAGGATTTACTGAATAATTGAATGCAGAGCACCAGCAGAAAAATGAATGAAGAAATCACTCCTGGTTTCTGCCTTGGGTAATTGGTTAACCAGTGGTGTTATTAACCAGGATAAGAGTTACAAGAGAATAAGTAGTGATGGAGAAAAAGATAATTGCTTCTATCTTGAATATGTTGACTTAAAGTGCCTGTGGGAGGATGTTGAGGATCTATCTTTATAATAATTAAACGTTATTTGGTTAATTTTTAAGTTTAGAATACACCCTGCCACACACACATCATAATCGTAGAGTATTTAGATAAAGAGGTTCTTTAGAAATGAGTTGACATGTACAGAAAGGGGCCCATGGCCAAGGATGCATAGGAGACATGGTATAGAGCAATGCGAATAGTATCAAAGAGAAAAAAAGCAAGTAATTTTCAAAAATGTCAGGAATAACTAAAACACTCTATAATGTATAATTAGAGCAAAGAGAATATAAGCAAAGGACATGTTATAGAATATTAACAAAAGACATTATAAAAGCAAAGTTTACAGTGATTTTCTTGTGTCTTCACAAAAGAATGGTCTTCAAATTGAAAATGGGTGCAAAGGGAATTGTTTCCAAAGATAGATGAGAGAGATACTTAAGAAACATCAATTTGCTTTAAAAAAGTTCAAGCTTAGATTATTACAGGATACTGAAATAATTTCCTGATGCTTTCACAGAGCCATTACTCATAATCTCTGAGGAGGTATGATAACTGGTAAAGTGCCAGATGACTGGCATCTAAATGGCAAGGACATAGAGATCAGGAGATCACAGATCGGTAATCTTTTCTTTGATTCCTGACAAATTTTAGAATGGGCTGTCAGACCTTGAGTGTTGACAGGATAGTCAATCACTTGAAGGGTTTAACAAAAACACATTAATAGGAAGTCGTCTCATTTATATTCTTAATTTTCAGGAAACAAAATTTTAGGGAAAGCTAATAAATAGGAACAGAATCAAAACGGAATAAATATTTCAGTCTTGAAATAATAGACCCCCCAAAAGTGAAATATATAGGGGTAAGTGGAAAGTCTTGTATTTAAGTTTAAAAAAGTCAAATCAACTACACAAATGGAAGGATATTGAGGATTCAGCTCTATAGCAGTTAAAGTGAGAAGGTCTGCATATTTGGTTGGTTCTAAGTTTAAAAGAAATACTGCAAATTTTAAGTTGGTGTGCCTTCATAGACATGTATCACATCAAAGGAAGAAAACAGCTTTATCAGTTCTGGCCAAGATCCTGTTTCAAGTATTGAATTGTCTTTTAGTTACAATATTTTAAGGACAAAAACTAAAAGAAAGGAAACTCTCAGGATCTCTAAATTATGTCAAACGAGTAAAAGTTGAAGGAGCTAGTTATAATGTTTAGGTCAGAGAAGACATGTTATGTCTTAAAGTATTTGACAAAATGATATCAGATTGGGCTCCTCATTTTCTTTAGCTTTAGAAGCTGAAATTAGTATAATGAAGTATTATTGAATTCAATACTAAAATAACTTTTAAACGTTAGATCTTCTAAAAAAATATATGAATTAACTGCCTGGTGAGAAATACAGTTCTTCTCAGCAACAATCTTCAAACACAAACTAAGTGATCACTTGTCAGAGATATTGGAAAGGAAATTTTAGCATAAGGTGAACTATATCAGTTTTTTTTTTAGCTTTATAACTATAAAGATTCTTTTTAATTAAAAAATTCCTTGTGTTTTTATCCTCTAATACTTCCTAGCAACTGGACATGAGAAAGTATATATAGTAATATAATAACTTTTATTTGGAATCAGAACTATTATCATACAACTTTGTATTGAATTACTTCAAAAGGATCTTTATACTTTTACAAAAATTAAATTCTCAAGACACAAATATATTCTACAGAAAATGCATGGTACTCCTTTGAATTCACAACTCCCATAAATAACTTCATGTCCTTTCATGTTTCCAAGGTTGGGATTGAGAACTGAACGAGATAGTAATAAAATTATGTATGGTTCAGTAGGGCTGGGTGGGGCTCAAGAAATGGCATTTTTAACAGATTCTGAGGTGATGCTGATGCTGTCAACATGCAGATCACATTTTGAATAGCAATAAAGCATTTTCCACATTCAAAGTTTATTTGATCATGAGTTTTACCCCATCCAAATCCAAAGTAGTACTGTTCCTGGTGTGTAATTTGTAACATAGTTCCCTGGCCTACTCTGGAAATCCTGGCTTTCCCATTTACTTAAGCAGAGTAATCTTGAAGAAATATCTTAAGATTTCTGGTTCCTTCATGAGGTTGATCTATAAGGATTAAATAAAATAAGGTATGTAAAGTGCTTAGAATAGTATCTGACATATAGCACTTACTCTAAATTTATTGATTATTTTAATGACAATGAATACTACGGTGAAGATAAGAAATTAAGTGGAATGAAAATACAAGCATTTTTCTTCTCATAATACAATATAGTTTCCTAAAATATTGCACATTAAAAATAATAAAGTTTAGGGAAACATCAGTCTAACGATTTTTGTAATCAAAGCACTAACAAAACAAAATAATGACTTGTACCTGCAGAGTTAATTCAGATGGCCCAGGCAGATAGCTCAGCATTGCTGGAAACTGCCACTGTGGATATTAAAAATAAGCAAATGAGATTACAGTAGTAATAGTGGCAATACCTTGATTAAAGAGGAATTAGTGGGTAGGAGAGGTCTGGGATGGTAAGGCTTCCATTAAGATGGGCAAGAGAGGTGGGGAGTGTGAAGTAGCTTGAGTTAAGAGCCCAAAGCCTGGTTGTGCTTCTCAAATTCCTTCAAATACAGTTGAATAGTCTCCTACTGAGAATGCAACAGCTGCACTACTGGATACTTTTTCACTTTCCTCTTGAAGATTATAATTCTACTTCTATTATTTTGCACCCATCTATGCCTGAGAATGGGGAGTGCAGGTATCACATATAAACTGACATTTGCATTTCACTGACTTCATTCTAACTACAAAGTGGCATTAGTGCATTAGTTACTAATTTTAGTTACCAAAACCTACACTGAAGAGGAGTTTTATAGTCTACATTTAATCTGCAAGGCACCGAGAAGGAACACCTTCTATAACCTTCTTAGATTCTCTACTATCCAGGTGACTGGAAGACTCACCAGTTTACTGTGGCAGGAAAAAAAAAAAAAAAACATTTGCAAACACTTGACAAATAAAAGCAAAGGGCAGTGTAGCAGAGTAACCAAGAAGACAGAGATTCTTGGTTAAATATCTCTCTTACATCTTCCATTCTATTGTGCCTCCCTCATTGATGAAAACAAAACTCAGTTATCAAGTCTTTTTTCTCCTTTTTGAAATGCATTCCTAAACCCCCTCATTTCAAACCGCTTCACTATGCAGCTTCCATGGATGTCAACAATGTATGTAACTGGGTAAGTGAGCATCTTCAAAGGAAACTGAGGATCAGTTGTAACTTTTCGGTTGGCGACCTCATTCCTTTTGGGAAGGAAAGGATAAAAATGAATTCAAAAAGAGGCTGCGGCTCTTGGCCCACTATCTGGGCTAACTGTAAGCTTTACGGCTTTGCCTTGATGTGTGTTTAAGCAGCAGCCTGCAGTCTGGCACAAGGCGGATTTTTCCTCCACTTGTTTTATTCTAAATAGTTTTCAAAAGCTCCCGTGGAACAGACTGTGGCTTTGATCCGGTGAACTTATTCAGTACTGACATTCCCATGAATAACTTCAGCTCCGACCAGCTTCAGCCACTTTTAAATTCTCATTTAAATTCAAATTCCCCATAATCTTAACAGGCAAAAGATAGACCAAGAGCAAGAAAGAAAAAACGAGATGCTTCATGTGTCCACAAGGCACTCAGATCAAACAGACCCATCTAGGCAGCAGGAAAAGAGTAAAATCCCTGAAGAAAACACCAAAATAGTTACTGTACTCTGTTTAACTTCTAGACCAAGGTTTCTTACTGATTCTTGGTTCAGATAAACCTGCAATGTGTTTATGAAGATTCTCGTAAACCTTGCAAATTAGAAACTAGTAGCTACAAATTTATAAATATCAGGCCGTTTTGCAAGATTTATGAAATTTTTTAGGCTATATTTTTGGTTTAAAATCGACATAAAGGATTGATGGAATGAGCAGCGTGTATAAGAGGAAGCGCTTAGGTTCATTTTATGTATGTTGCTAAAATCTAGTTTTCGGTTTTGCTTTTCTAACTCTCCATAGCCTGTTCCAAATTCACACACAAAAGCCTCTTCTTGTCCTTGATAATTTCAGGAATTGTACCTATATTAGAGATATAGGAAAATATTTGGAATTTATATGCTTTGTCAGCAAATGCACATTTTTCCAAGGACATTGGATAAGAAATATGAAATCCATTTTTTTTTTTTTTTTTGCTTTTCACCTCTGGCACCTGGGAAGTGTGTCTGCTCTTCCATTTGCCATCTTTATTACACCAGTCAGTTGCTCCTGGTTTTAGATAGAGTTCTCCCACCCCTCTGTCTCCTAATCCACTCTATTTCACTCTGTGTCTACACTTGAAGGCTTCTCAGCTAACCTCTCAGGTATGGTGACCTGTTTTTTAGACTCAATGGACTCTGGCCCTGGGATTCTGCTTTTTGTCTGGGCTCGCTGGTCTCTCCACTGAGACTGGAAAGGATGGTCATCCTCCTTTTGTTTCCCCTACACTCTACTTTTGGGAAAATAATATGAGATAGGCTTTCTTGGCCAAAAATCCAATTTTTTTAGAAAAGTTGACAGCACAAACTAACAATGAGTTAATTTTATCGTTGATCTTTAGGATACACGTGGGGCACATTATGGTTTTCTAAGTTGTAACTCTTCTCACCAAAATTCATATCTAAAGATGCAAAGTCTCCGGGTGAAGATGATTTTAGAAACTATTATTTCCTGAAACAATTCTTCATTGCCTATCTCCATTCCCTCTGCCTTAGATGAAGAATTTATCTTTGATTACTAACAACCTCTTAATTAGTACTCTTGCTGCCAGGGCTTGTCCTTTCACTTGTCACCAAAAGATAATGTCAAAAATGTCAGAATACAAAACTGCCAAGGTCTCTGTACAGGATTTACATCAGTATTTCCTAAAGGACAGGGAATCAGAAAAAAATGTCAGCAAATAAATAAATGGACAAATATGTCTTAAAAACATTGATATCTAACCCCCCTTTTATACAGTCCATATGCATTCATAATTCCGAGCAATAATAATTCTGAAGAATTCTACAGTGAAGAAATTTGTTCAAGCCAGAATTTTTAAAATGTATTTGATTATGAAATTCCTTTATAAGTTTTACCTACTCAATATCTATAGTACTAGTTTAAATAGAGACACTTGGGTAATGGTTTTCAGGATGAAAACCAAGCTTTTTAACTTTCAGCACAGGGTACATCATGACATGTTATTTCCTGTCTACCTATCCAGTTTGATTTTCCACCCCTAAAATGCCTTCTCTTTTATATTCTAATGGAACGAGGGCCACAGGGTCACCTTCCTCTGTGCCTTTGTGTTTGCCCATCCCCCTGCCTAGGGTAGTTTTTCTCCCCCTGTTGGCAGGTAAACTTTCCTTCCCCAAACCTACCACAAGGTGAATGCCTCTCTGACTTGCCCAACGAATGTGATCACTCTCTCCTTAGTTCTACCATTATGCCTTGTACGTTTTGGTTGCATTCATGTACTGGTTTATAATTGTTTGTGGATCTAATGCATATGAAGGGCTCTGAGTAACTTGATGGAAGGGGTCATCTCTGTGTATCAGTTTTTAGGATAATGCCTGGAATATGGTAGGAGTTTAACAGAAGTTTGAAGAACAGATGAGTGGCCACATACCGTATGGTAACATCATTCTGGATTCTGCACTTCTGTTTGTTGGAATATTGTAAATTAGATAACACATATACATCAAGAATAAATAGATATAGATAACTTGTTTGTATGCAAGTGACAAACAAAGCATATACTTATGCCATCCTTAAAACACGGCTATTTAATAAAGGATTATTAGGAAAGACAAGAAGTGAAGCTTCACCAAGGGCACTGAAACATATGCGTTGTCTTAGAAATAACACCTTGGGAGTTTTAATCTTTACACATAACCTTAGCTTCTAAGAGCTCATCCAAATGACAGACCTGCTGCATCCTGCACACACTTCTATTTATCTACTTGGGCTGAGCTGACCTCACTGGAAATCGAACATTGCTGCAGATATTGATCCCGGCACATGCACACTGGCAAGACTCCTTTTGTGTGAAATTTATAGAAGAGCCTGTTAGAGAGAGTTCTGAAGTACAGAAGCTTCTGTCAGGCTGCTGTTTCCATCATGGGGCTGGAGAAAAGAAATCTGCAGCCACTTCTACTCTGGAGGGAATGGCGCTGCTGTGATGCCTCCCAGCTCTTGTGCTGCATGCACTCTGTTCTCCTCTCTTACTCCTCTCTCTCTGACCCTTACTGTAATGTGACCGGTTAGTCATGACCTTCACATGCTGCAGTGGTGCTCTGTTCTCCCTGTGCTCTGTCTCTCTGGCCTTAAGCTATAGTGAAATCACTAAGCACGAGATCTCCTTTTAAAAAAATGGAACTGAAAGGAGTGTTGTTTGCTTTCTGGCCCTCAAACACCAAGACCCTGTTGTGCTCTTTAAAATTGTAAATTATGTCTGTTTAAGAAAATGTCAGTGTTTTTTAAAACAGAATAACAGTGCTGGAAAAGAGTTGGCTGTGCTACTTGTTACCAAAGTTTCATGCAAGAAAAATGATGCATTCATCATTATGAGCGCAGTCAAGGGGCCTAATGACTTGGCCACAATGCCGCTTCAGTTCTTTCAAGTAACATGATGGATGTTTTTTTTTTTTTCTCCTCAGCAAGTTATCTGAGCAACGTAAAAGCTCATAAACAGAGATCCAGGGAGACTCTGTCAATAATGCACTATACTTAACAACAATTAAAACGCAAGACACATCTCATATAATTAAATTGATTTTTTTTTTCCTCCAGAAGCAAGACTTTTTCAAGCAATGATTGCTTTGGTTGTCTGAAGTTGTATTTATTGAGCTGGGAGAGAAAGAGATCTGTTGTTACATTCAAACACTACTTCTTACGTCTTCAAAATCCAAGTCTTAAATAGGCTGATAGGATGGTTTTTGAGTAGAGAAGGATAAATAGCTATGGATTATTTGTGCAATCAACATAGAATCACTGTGCTGGTCAACATATTATTTAGTGGCATAGAATTTCAGTCTTTCAAGTGGACTCAGAGTTGTAGGAAGGCAGGAGTAAAGGTGTTAGCAAAAGGTCCAGGCCTCTGAATTTCATGGGACCCTGAGCAAGGCTCTTAATGCAGCCTTTGTAATGCAAGCATAAAATGGTCATACTTTTCTGTGTCTAAAATATGTTAAGATCTGTAAAACCAGGGGCTTCATTCTTTACATTAAAAATTGCCTTTTAAGGGTAAATGTAACACCATCCCCCAAAGCACATAGCCCATTTTTGACCCCAGGATAACTCTACTAAATTGGGATATTTACCTTAACGTTCTTTACTTGGCCTCCATTCATGTTAAACAGCTGTTGGAATGAATACAAAGGGACTTGACTGGCTTTCTAGTAATAACCTTGATTTTTTTTTTCCTGGTGGCTTGAAAGCATTATTTAGTGAATTGTGTTTTACCTTTTCCAGCAGTGGGAGTGGTTGTTTTTCCATTAAATAGTACTGGGGTTAATGGGGCTAGAAATATTAAAAGAAACCCCAGCCATATGGAAATTTTAAAAGAAGGAAAGAAGGACAAAAAGAAAAAAAGTGGGTTATTTTATTTTATTTTTATTTAATTTTCTTTTAAAGCTAGAAGTACCCTGGAGAGAGCAGACAGGGGTTCTGTGGAACATATTTGCCATGAATTATGATGGAATGTTTACTGAGCTATTTTCCATGAGAATCGAAGTGATCCTGCTTTCATATCTCGTTTTCATAACAGTGGCCTTTTAAAAAATGTTGTCTCAGTGACTGATGGTCAGACTGCATGTATTTCTCCTTTTGGAAATAATGGCCTTAGACTGTGACCAGCTACATTCATGCTGTTGGGCAAAAGTACTAGGAGACACGCTCCATTTCCAAGCCTGTGGGAGTCGATTTCCATCTCTTTCCAGTATTTACTGGAGAAAGGTCTAATGAGTTGGGGTGTGGAAGAAAACTTATCCTGGCAGAGTGCTTCCTTGCTAGCTGCGTTAACATGTGTCACTGTGCCTGACTCTTGGCCTTGAGCCCTGCCTTAGCTATCACGTGGTCCTAGGTAAATGATGGAGAGTGATTGGGTGCATAGAACCTGGACCACAGAGGACTGACGAGTAATGAGGTGTATTTAAGCAAGTTCTTTATCCTCTTCGAGCCTCTGCATTCTATAAAATTAAAGCAATAATACCACCTAACGTTAGTAGGACAACTAGTTGTAACAATGATATATACATAGGAAAAGGGATAGAATTTAATACAATAAAATTATAGAAGGTGTTATATTAGGTTAGTGGGATTTAGGCTCTTTTTTCTCTGTTTTTCTGAATTTTCCTTAATTTTTCCTACACATATGCATGCACACGTGAGCACAGCAGTAACAACAACAAAAGGCCTTTGAGCAGGTGTTTCACTGTGGGTGATTCGATATATATTTACTTTTACTCTTCATAGGAATTAATATCTTTAATTTGTAAAAATAGAATACATGAATGTATATATACTCTACTATGCTACTTTATGGTTGTTTTAAATTCAAATTAAATGACTGAGTGAAGTACTTAATATATTATAGCCTATTTTATGGGCAGTAGATGTTACTTTGAAAACAAAATTTTTTTAAATAGTGATGATGAATATCTGTATCCCTTATTCTGTCAATAATGCATTTTACTCACTCATACTGACTCTATAGTTAATAATGTCTTCATTACACAAGTGAGAAAACCATGAGTTAGATAATTCAGCAACTAGTCTAGAGTGACACTAATAGAGCTGAGGTCCAGATCAGGCTCTTCAACTCTTGAGCCAATGATCTTATAGTCATTAGTGAATGACTCACTGAGTCTAAGAACTGGATTTGCTTAATTTAATAACAATTATTTTAATTAGGTGGCCATTTGAAGAATATAGTTTATCACAAATATATATAATATAATATGTTATATAGTATATATAGTATATATAATATATACATACAGTATATATAGTATATAGTATATAGTATACTATATATACTATATATTTTATAGTATATATAGGATATAGTATACTATGTATACTATATATTTTATAGTATATATGGGATATAGTATACTATATATACTATATATCTTATAGTATATATAGTACATATAGCATATATATACTAATAATATATATGTAGATATTATATATTATATATTAGCCTTTTGAAAATGGTAAAATTTCACTTTAATTTACTGAATTTTAATTCTCAAATATCTATCAGGGTCACAGATTACAATGAATCCTATTACATCTTTACTAGTGACCAAAGGTAACTTCTCGATTGTAATAACATAAGTGTAGTGATAAATTATATGCACTAATAATTTAATGTTGTACTTAGGTCTTTGATGTTTCACAAAAACTCTCTAAATGTAAACATTATTTTGAGTATCAAATTAGAATTTATTCAGGTGAGAGGAAGTTAATTCAAGCCTTTATTTTGGAAAGGTGAAAATGGAGTCTTTTGGAGGCTACTTCTAGTAATAAAAAAGTTTTTTTTTAAAACAACAACAAAAAGACTAGACCTTTACGCTGTTTTAATTATTACTGTAGTTTTAAAACATTCTATGTTTTCCACCTATGTCCAATATTTTCTTTCTTTAAAATTCAGTTAAGATATCAGGTCCTTTTGTTTTTTTCATTATTAGTAGATCCTGCATTAAAAAACCACTAATATATTATAACTTTTAATTAGTTACAAAAAACCCCACTTTGCTATTATTGACCTTAATCTTATAAAACGATGAAATCAAGTGCAGAACATTTTAAGTAAATTGCTTTTCTAAGATTTTTATCTTCAAAATTGACTGTCACTCCACTGTTTGTTGTGATTAATTAAACCACATTAGTTTGAACTTTTGATCAAATCAACTAAACTTAGTAAATTTATTTTGTTCTGTATTCAACCTAAAGTTTGTTAGTAACAGCATAAATTAGATTTTAGGGACAATAACAAAGATTGGAAAAAGTACTAAATAAGAAAGTTTACTATTCAAGCCTGACTTATCAGTGTCAGAACTTGAAAATAGCTAAACAAACCAATAGCAAGCAAGTAAATGAACAAAAAGAAATAAAAAGAAAGAAGGATGTGAATAAGAAGTGTGATGCACTAGGAAGAACACTAGGTCAAAGTCAAGGAAGGCGAGAGCCTACCCCAGCTTTAGAAATTCCTGTGAGGATTTAGGTATATGGCCCAGGGCCTTGTGTTTGTTACCTGCTGATGTGATGAGCAGACTTCAAACTTGGGGACTCTATGAATAAGTGATGCCCACAATGTCTTGTCCTCAGCAGCCCTGCTCAGCTCCTGTAGACTCAAGCTTATGGCTTCTATTATGAAGTCAGTCCATCTTGTATTTAGTTTTTCTCTTTTCTTTTTGCCTTCTATTTTCCCCAATATTACTGTCTTTTCCAAAGAACCCCACTTTCTCTTGTTCTCTTGATGTGCCTGAAATAAAATAGCTTCAGTTTTGTCATTTTTGCCTCCAGTGATATTTTAGGCTTACTTTGCTCTAGGATCCGCTTGTTTGTCTTTCTGGTTGTCCAGGGTCTCTGCAGAGCTCTCCTCCAGCACCATATTTCAAATAAACCAACTTTTTTTTTTTATCAGCTTTCTTCACTGTCCAGCTTGGTGCCCTTTATTTGTAAGTGGGGTTGATTGGGCCAAAACAATAGATGGTTTTCTAAAAGCTCTGTAAGAAGTACTAATAGAAGAAACTATGTATCTTCCACATCTTTTTTTTTTTCAACTGTATAAGCTCTACTCTTGCATGTTTTATATTTTCCTGTTCCATGTAGGGTTTAGTTTGGGGAAGGGAGACTATTCTTTGTTTAAAAAAACTGTATCTATGATTTATCTATCTCTATCTATCTATCTATCTATCTATCTATCTATCTATCTATCTATCATCTCTCTATCATCTATCTATCTAATCATCTATAATCATCTATCTATTCCTCTCTAAACAATCACTGTGACAGCCTGGCCTGCTCTAAAATTATATGATGTAGTATATCTCAGTGTGGAGAAATTCATATATCTGGAACAATGTGTAGAATAAGAGTAATGATAGTAAAAATGATTCATTTAGTCAACAAATACTTATTGACTAAATATCTATGTCTATTACATGATGGAAAAATGTGGCTTCAAAATAGAATCTTGAAAAATAATTTCTGGATTGGTATTGAAAGACCTACAATCTCACTGGGTCCAAAACACACCAACCATGTCACCTTAGGCAATTCAAATTTCTAGAGTTAGATAATTCATAATCTGATTCTCTGAATGTACATGTTGTCAAGTGTCATCCTGGATTTTAACTGCCCACCTGGCACTTTCATTCCTTACAACACCATAAACATAATCAAGTTACTTCTGTAACATAACTCTGACAATTTTCCTGGCCTAATTTAGATTTAATTGTTCAATGATTTTTAGGTCTTAGGTTTCTGAGAACTCTGAGAACTCTTCTTCAGAATTGTTTCTTTTGATTTGTGTTTGTTGTGCTGTTCTATCATTAAAGCATCATTTCTTTACTTTTAGCCTGATGACCTCTAAGTTTCTTGAAAATGTAACTATGGGATGGAAATGTCTGTATCCACTAGCACTTTCACATACACTACTTCAGCAAGTATTTGTAATGGCAAGTGGGATCAAGCATGGTGAAGTGATGTCTTGGATGACCTAACTTTGAGGAAGGTGGAAAAAGGAAAAGAAACTGACAAGCAAGTAACCACAGAAAGGAGAATTGGGAAATTGCCAAATGCATGTACAACACAGATTTCTTGATGTTCATAGAGGAATTAAAGTTTCTGTCAGTAAGAAGCTTTAAAATATTTAAAAAGACAAAGCATGGACAAAACGGGACTCAAGTGATTATAGAAGCATGTAGCAGTTCACTCTTAATGTTAGTGGTTCATCAAATATTATGGAAGTTCAAAGCTTCGGGGTCATCTTTGCTGGATGATTTGTGTATTGATGGACACCTAAATGTAAAACCAAAAAGATGGCAGAGCCAAAATTTTCCTCACATACTTATTTTTATGAAAAATTTGTGATAAAATTTTAAACTCTCAAATGTTTCTTTTCTGACCAATAGAGTACAATAACTCACACCAGAAAGATAGCTATGTCAGTCAATGGGTGGGAGCACACAGAGTTTTAAGTCTTATAGAAAGACGCACAAAAAATAGTTACCCCAATTAAATTCCACACCGACAACAGGACCTGATCTGCGTGGTGGTCCTAAGTTCAATTCACTCTCATTTTTGCAGTTTTTGTTTGTTTGCTTGTTTTAATGATCACTTCTGATATGTTTATATTCAAAAAGGGACTCAGAAGTCAATAAATGTATTTATTCATTCAGTTGAGAGAAGCAATCCAATTTTTCCAGTGTGTGCACATGTGTTTGTAGTTTGCTTTTTTTTTTTTTTTGCCTTTTTGAGAAATACATATGCCATAGGTTCAAGGGTGGAAATTTTTACACACTTCTCTAGTGAGGAAGTTTCATTGTAATCTTTTGCATATTTTTGGAGAAACTCTCTTCTTTAATAGATATTGCCTTAGCACCTAGAAATACAAATAAAATGCTGTATTTAAATATGTCTCTTCCAGGCTCTCCAAACAAGAGTATCAGGTCACGAGATCTTTCTGTGCTTCATCTTGGAACTGTGTTAATGCTACATAAACATATCCTAGAAAACAGCAAGGGGAGATGCCAATTGCGACCTTCCAAATACATTCCACTTCTCTGCATGCTAGAATATATTTAAAACAGATTATATTGTCTATCTGTTTTTCAGTTTCCACTGTTAATAAGACAGGCATTTCTATGGCTGACTTGCTGTTTTCATGGGTAGCAAATATTCTGATTAGGATTCCAGATAGCAAATTTATTGAATTTTATCCAGAATAGAAAATATCATAGACATTAAGTGATTTACTTCTTCCTGTCTATACTTAAAACATCAAATAATACTAATCGTATCATTAAATATGCTGCGATTGCTCTAGTAGCTGGTGTTTCTAAAGAAATGTCCTTTGATTCAGTGTGTCTTGCAGGATTTTCATGCCAAGTAGAAGCTAGTGAGATTAAAAACATAATCTTCTAGCATTACTCTCATATTCAGAACTATAAAATAAAACCTTGCTTTCACCAGAAAGAAGACAAGCCAGAGATTCAAAACACTGACTTAGTATTATGAGTTTAGTTCTTATAATCCAATTTTTTTTTGCCGTTTTATCATGCACAACCAGACATTTAAAACCCCCATCGAGTAGGAAATAGTTGAAAGTAATATTGTATAAGCCACTGGTAAGTTTTTATAATTATTCTTGTGAAATTAACAGAATCAGTTGAATGTTAGTCCTAAATCAACTTAACTTCTCAACCTCTCTTTTCACAGGGAAAATTGACCCTTGTTTCCCCAAAAAAGGAAGCTCCGCCATTTCCCCTCACCATTTCCTCATGTTGATTCGTCCTAAGTCTTATAAGATTAAAGATGGAACCATAATAAATATGATAAATAAAATTTAGTGAAGGTAATTCGAAGGAAAATGGAAATGCCGTGTATGTGTGGATGACGATGGATATGGACATTTCCGTAAGAAGTAATAATGCAAGAACATGTAGGTCACATAAATTTCTGTCATAACTTCTGAAAAATCAGCCCCAAACTGTAAAATTATTTTTTTTATTTTAAATTTTAAATTCTACATAAAACAACATGGGTAATTTCACTGTTGGATGGAGTTAAGAGTTTATTTTAAAGACTAAAAATTCTAGTCCTAGTTTATTTTAGTGCCAATATTTTGAGGTAGATGCACCATAAACTCCAGTTTGAGAGCCCCTGCAATTAAGAGAATATTCTGAAACTTCATTGACATCATGTATGTCATTTGAGCTATTTGTCAGATCTAATGAACTTTTTTTCTATTGAGAATTTTCCAGAAAGCCATATACTTAATTTAGTCTGGCATACAATAACTAGCAAGATTCTCTCTTCAGGGATAAGTTTGATTGGAGATGTGAGGATGCATAGCTGATTGGGCAGCTGACGTCACCCAGTTAAAGTTTAACAGTAGGTGCTGGCTTTAGCAATCTTCGTGGGTATTGTTCTGTCTGGATTCTTATCTTAAGCTGATTTATAATTGGAAGACTCTAAAACTTCTGGGGAATTACTTATGCAGGACCTTCTCATGGCTATAATTTTGATTTAGGTCCAGAGTAGAGCATCAGTATAATCTTATCATCTCTTTCTAGAAGTTCAATAAATTAAATAGAAGATAAATTGCCATTAGAATGGAAATGCACAATTTTTGTTATTTTATATAAGGAGATTTTCAGCTTTATTGAGATATAATTGAAAATTAAATCGTAAGATAGTTAAAGTATACAATGGGATGGATTGATATATATATATATATACTCACATTGTGAAGGATTCTCACAATTAAGTTAATAACACATTCATCCTCATGTATTTAAATTTTTTGGTGAAAACATTTAAATTTTACTCAGCAAATTTCAGTTATACAATAAAGTATTATCAGCTACAGTTACCATGTTTTACATTAGATCCTCAGACTTTATTCTAATAACTGAATGTTTATACCCTTTACCATCCTTGCCACTTAGCCTTCACCCCTCAGCCCCTGGAAATCACCATTCTAACACTGTTCCATGAGTTCAACTTTTTTGTTGTTGTTTCTTTCTTTCTTTTCTTTTTTAGATTCCACATATAAGTTGTACCAGGAAATATTTGTCATTTTCTGTCTGGCTTATTTCACTTAGCATAATGCCCTCTAGTTTCATCCATGTTGTCTAAAATGGCAGAGTTTTCTTCTTTTTTAAGGAAATGCATATTTTTTAAAGTTATTTGTCAGTTAGGATACAATGGCCCCATGTGCCTTCGAAAAATAAGTACTGTGTTCTCGTAGGCAGAATCAAGTTCATTACCTAAGAATTTGTCTTCTTATACTACATCAAATAAAAATGAAAGAAGAGGAAAAAAGAAAAAGAATTAGGAAGGAAGAAAGAAAGGAAGGGAGGAAGAAGGGGGGAAAATGGAAGGAAGAAGCAAGGAACGAAGAAAGGCAGAGTGCTTAAGAATAAAGTATTTTCTGAAAGCGATCCAAATAAGTAAATTATAAAAGCAAAATGAACTCTAGATCTAGTCATATTTACATAAGTTAGCATTCAGTTCTTCGTCAGTTCATTTGTTAGGTCTGCCATTCATTCGTTCTGCCAGGCATGTGCTTACAGTTAAGATAAGAATGATAGAAAGGATCCCTGCTTCATAAGGCAATGGTTTGAAAACCACAGGAGAGACCCTATGCTTAGCATGTTTGAGAATATTTGTCTCTCAGCAAAATGACCTCCATGAAGTGCCATCTAATATCTATTATTTATATAGCCCTCTTGATGTTTCAGGTATTAATAGATTATACCTTCCGTATTTAACATTTATAAATTTATCTCAGGCTTTGCCCCAAAGCCATATAAGATAGGGCCAAGTATGAAAGAGGATAGTCAGAATCAGAGAGAAAAGCAGAGAGAAACGGTCTCAACAGAGCTGTAGCTATTTTCTGTAAGCAACTGGCCCTCAGAGACAACTGGCATTCTTAGTCAGATGCTAAGCATATAATGTGGAAAGGCCATGGCTGGCACCCTTCACAGAGCATCATGCGTCTCCACCACGCAGGTGTTCCGGCTCCAGAGGCCTGCCAACCTGCAATCCGATTCTCAGAAGGGATTATGCACAGTTGCTTCTTAGTTTAAACAGGACACTTAAGCAAACACAGGATCCACTGTTGTAACTGTAGTTGTTCTTGTTACCTTTCATCTCCGGTTTGGCAATGAGAGTAGCAGATGTAGGCAATGTGGGCTTTACAATTCTTGTTTTGCTATTGTTAAAATCGGCACCCGCAGTTTCTACAGAGTGATTACATAGCTCCAAAATGATAGATAAAATGGGAAAAAAATGGAAACAATTTTTGCTCTGAATGCCCAGGTCACAGAAATTACAGACATGAATTCACACAACAAACAGCGGTAAGTCTCCCCAGCGAAGAGTTTAACTAATCATGGTGGGTTGTGCCAATAAACAGTGGATTGAGTCAAAGGTAGGTCTGTCCCCTTCTTTGCCACTATGTAATAATAATCTTCTCAAGCTCTGCCCTTTCTTCCAGCCCCATCCACCAGTTTTTACTTACCTGCATCCTGCATCGTTTCCTGATTTTTTGCTTTACCTTTTGCTGTATGCCTCCCTAAATACCCAATCTTTGATTTGTGTGCACCCTTCTCTTCCTTCTATCTTTTCACTCTAAGTTTCCTTACACTTAGTGTCTGTTTAGAAAGCCTGCTAAAAGAAGGCAGAGTCGAAATGGGGTCACAGAACTTAAGGATTTAGTAGAAATATAGACATACCCTGGAGGCAAAGCCGCCAAATTTTAACCATTGTTAGGTGTCTATCCATACATTCTAAAGAAAGATAAACTATGCCATTCACCGTAGGTATGACTATCAACCACTCGTCTGTCAAGACATACTTGGGAAAGTTCACTTTTCTGCACATTGCATGCTCACATGTGTGTACCCATGAAAGAGGATCCGGGTTACTCCCCACCTGTCTAGCTCTAATTCCATCTCTGTCTGTCCCAGTCAAAGAATGAGATCAAAATGCAAGAGCAGGAGTTGTATAAGAAGTATAACTTTGAAATTTATTTAAAATAAAGTAAAATAAAAATTCATGCTGAATTTTAAAAACTATATGTCACGGGAATCTTACTGTTCAGATATATAATTAAGGCTGAGGATTTGGTCACAATCCCCATAATCCGCAATGTTTCTTTCTTCGCAAATTGTTACCTGACTTTTAAAATTTTCTGGAGTTTCCAGGAAAAGTCTGAGACTTAACATCAGGATACCGGCAAAGAGTTCTGGCTGTGGCACCTACCAGTTGTATGAACTGTTGAAGTTACTTAACTTTTCAAAGCCTTGTTTTTGTTTATGTGTTTATCTTTTCATATGGTAAAATTAGAATGAGTCTCTTTTGAAAATTTCGTAAACCAAATAATATGGAGTGTGTTCAAGACCTTTTAAAAGTAAGCAACTGTGCATAGAGAAGGTTATTATCTGCTCTATGATGCCAGCCCCTACTTAAATTTCAGATGGTGAAACTATAAGAATATTATTTTAACTTTTTCAGAATTTACCATATTGTATATAACCAAATATTTTCAAAGTGAAAATCTAAATTGAAATTAAAGAATCCATTTCACACTGTGGATACAAGCACAAATTCTGCTGCAAATCTATTTAAGTTCAGATCCCAACTTTGTTTGATTTTGACTTTGTTTCCCCATTTGACTTTGTTTCCCCATTTGACTTTGTTTCCCCATTTGAAAACGTGGATAATAATACTACCTACATCACAGTATTGATATGGGGATTCTTTGATATAGAACAGTGCTTGGAACATATAGTATACTCCATAAGCATTTGCAGAAATAAAATAAAATAATTAAAAAATAAAATAAAATAAAATAAAAGTACTCAAGTCTTTTATTACCACAACTGCTCTCCTTAATAGTCTAATTAAGTTTCTAAGGCTACAGATATCATTTGATCTTAGAACTTTTGCACAGAGATCAACACTACAAGTTTCTTGTGGTTCCAGTAAGATACGTGAATCCTTTCCATTTTTGCCTTCTCATCCCTAACCAACCACTTCTCATGATTCATATTTATTGGCAATCTAACATGTGCTGCTCTAATGGCATGCAAAATTTAATCGATTAATGAAGGTCAATAGGCCATTTCCAGTTACAATATTTTGAGAGGTTTGTTTTGTAAACACCTAAATACTTTGGAAGATTATGAAGCAGCCTGAAGTTATAGCTCATGCTTCATCTAAGTGGACTGAACAGAGAATGATCAATACATGAGTACATTCTTTTCTCTACCAAATGTCCTTGAACAAGATGCTAATTCCCTACTGACTCAGTATCTTTATATTACATGTAAAATTCCAAGTATTTTCAAAAATAATTTTGCAGAAAAATTGTTCATGGCTCTGGCCATATTCATTAAGTATATCAGTTTTCTTCTTTACCATGTCTAACTCTTGCTCACATTCCTGGGGATAAAGCGAAAAATATTTATCATTTGAACAAAATATTATATTAAAAAACTAACAACAAAAGGGCAAAAAGGCAGAAAACATGAAGTGTGTGTGTTTGTGTATAGGAACAAGGATAATTGTTAATTAATTCCCAGCCATTTTCAAATTATAGAAGATGGTTTATACAGTCACAAAACACTATTAGCAAAACTGACCTTTTTATAACTTATGTTATGTTAAAAATTTGAGTTAACTAATTCACATAAAGAGTTTACTAGCTGGTTATACTTTAACTTCACATAAAACAAAAATACAATTTTATACATATATAAACATATATTATATATACTTAAAATATATGTATAAATATGTATATATAACATATATACAATTTGCCCTTGAATTCTTAAACTTTTGTCTGCATCACTATCACATGAAAATCTAGATAAAAAGATTTGTGGGCTTGTTCCCAGAATTTCTGGTTCAGTAGGTCTGGGGAGCAGCCCTAAAATTTGTGTTTGAAAAAGTTACCGGTTACATGGTCATGCTAATAATACCCTGGGGACCACACTTTTAAGAACCACTGTCCTAAGTTCCCTAGTAACAAGGTAACTGAATTTTATTGTGGTAGACTATTAATTTTTTTGCCTCCTGTAAATTACACCTCCTGGTATCAATTTCCTTTACATGAATGTAGGCTAGGCTTGTCACTTGCTTTAAATAATAGAATGAGGAGAAAGTGCCAGTTCTGGATCTGAGCATTAAGATATTCTTGCAGCTTTTATTCTTGTGCTCTTGGAAACCAGCCACTATATAAGAAGTCTACCTATCCCAAGACCTTTATGTTTGAGAAGGGTCAAGGTAAACACGTGGAATGGTAACATGGAAGAGAACCGAGGAAACTAGTCAGTGGAGAGACCTAAGGTCCCAGGCAGACCGCCTCGGCTGAGCTCCCAACGACCAGCCATTATCAACCTGTCTTACAAGGGAGGGCATTTTAAATCTGCTAGCTATTAGTCAACACGAGGGAAAGCAGAAAAACTACCATTGCAGCTGACAATTGCAAGAAATAATAAGGTGTTGTTAAGTTTTGGGGTAATTTTTTAGGCAGCAATAGAAAATCAAAACAAAAATTGGTACCTATAAGTGGAGTAATGCTATAACAAAAAGTGGGATCATGTGACATTAATTGATTTTGGAATTAGGTGACAGGCAGAACTCTGAATGGCCTCAAGGAGACTTTTACAATAGGCTGGAAAAATAGGAAGGAAATTGCTGTTGGTGGCTGGAGAAAAAGGAGTGAGTCTTCCATCTGTAGTAAGGTGTATGATAAAAAAAGGATATTTAATAAACTTGTGGATATGGCTATGGAGATTTTCAGGAAGAATGTTGAACATGCAAACTTACTTTCTTATCTATCTCTGATAAAGATAGAAGGACTCACATCCATTAAGAAAGGAATTTTAGTTTTCAAGAAAACTTAAAAATAAATATAAGGAAGCCAGGATTTGTTTCATTCAAATATAAAACTTTCTCATTCTCAGCTTTTCCAACTGTCACAAAATTCTCAAAATAATAAGTGGCCTGAGGGCCAAATCAAAACACATTGCTGCAAGTAAAATGTGGCATCTTGGTTAAGGTCAGGTCTTAAGATCCTTTCTTAGTTCCCTCAGAAAACTTAAGGAAATGTTTCCTAGATCCTCTCTTTTGGACAATGGAATTTCTGTGGACCTTAAGGGCATACACTGTAGAGCTCTTCAGCTAGAAAAAAAGAACTTTTAAGAATCCTAGGATATTATTTCACAGTTGAAATTAGAAATGGGTATTTTTTGAAGAGGTTTTTTGTTGTGACTTTGGTCTATTTTATGTAGTAATGGGATGAACTCCAGTAAGATATATTGGAAATCTACAAAGCTTTTAAGATAAATGTACTAGCAGAAGCACTGCCAGTTTAGATTAAAAGGGACAGACACAGTTCAAAATTAACAGGCCTTTGGACCTTCAGCTTTCTAGTGTCAAATTTTAGGTTGAGAAAGCTACTCATCTGCAAATATGGATCATTTATTATGGAAATGGAAGGACAGTTCAGAGGGTGGAGCAAATAGTCACAGAGAAATTCTTCCAGGCAGCAGAATTGAGCCCTAATCAAGGAACTATTTGTGTTTACCTTAGTAGTTTTCAGAATTTCTCTGGATTTATAATTACTATTTACCTCCTATGTTCCTTAGTTTAGAATGGGAGTGTCGATTATGTTTTTCCTGTTTCTGTTTTACAATTGTATGTTGGGGCTATGAGGGAGAGATAATTTGTTTCATTTGCTCAAAGATATTCAAATCAAGAGCAGCTATGTCTGATGAATCTCATCTGTACCTGGATCTAATTTAGGTGATGAGAATCTGGACTTCAAGTCTAAGACTATACTCTAATGATATGACATTTTGTGGATTCTAGGAAGGAGTAAATATATTTTGAAGTGGATAGGACTTAAATCATGGAGAACCAGAGGATAGATGAATCTAACAGCAGGTAGAGGCCATGTGAGGAAGAATCAAGGCCCTTGCTTGCAGCCTTTGAGCTTTTAACTGGTAACAGGCATCAACTGGTCAAACAAGTGAGTGAGCCATAATGAAAGTAAATCCCTCTCAACTTTGCTAAGCCACCCCATGTCTTTAACACCATGTCAAAGACAATTTTGTCCAAATTGCAGAGTTATGAGCAAATACATTATTGTTGTTTTAACTCACTAAACTTTAGGTGACCTTATATGCAGCAAGAGGTATTTGAAATGTTTTATCCCTAGAACTAAGTAATTAGGGTTCATCCTATAAACTACCACCCACTCTCTTTCTCCTTTCCATCTGCATTGAAAATAATCTTGCCTCCTAGGATTCCTATTATTTCTTGCACATTTATGAGTTTTTTTTTCCTAGAGAATAGAGCCAATTTTCCTAGTGTATTCATCTCCCTCTCCATTCTGCTTTTTATTCATCACTTTTGTAACAAGTATTGGACACTTTTGCAATTATTAATTAATCTTTTTCTCCTTCTATGTACTATACCTAATATTTGACTTCAATATCTAATTCTCACAGAAACCACTAAAATGGATCTCAGTAAGAGGTGCTAGAATCTGTCCAGTATGGATGGGGCTGACAAGCATCTCAGACTGAGTTGTCTCTGTTTACTTTTCTAGACTCAAAAGTTGCATGATTGTGCTCAGAAGTAATTATGCAGTACAGATAAGGGGAGGGATACTTCAGTCATCTGTCCAACCATCTCCAGTCCTGGACAACTGAGAATCATTTTTGTTTTTCTTACTTTATTTTCAAGTCTACTATAATTCCAGTTCTCTTTTAAATCAAGTGGTTGAGTCATTATTATTTTATTTTGGGGGACTGAATTCAAGACAAGATGTTATTTTTGAGCAATTGTGAGTTGCTCAAAGGAGCAAAAGAAGTTCTTGACCTTTTGAAAATTCCAGATCTGAGTTAACATTCTTCTTGCCTTCCAAATATGGTTCTATTTTACCTTTAAATGAGAAACCTGAATAAATATTCAATATGAAATTTATCTGTTGCATCAACTTCCTATATTCTATTTAATTCAGCATTATGCATTCATAAGTTCACTTATGTATCTAACCATCAATTTTTATACTTATTCTTTCTGAATAATTCTATACTAAATATTGAAATAAGCACAAAAAGTCAAAAATAATATCTTGACTCTGATGGATTTTTAAAAATCTGATTTCAAGAGATCTAGAAATATATTGCTCTTGAACTTTATTACCTTAAATTTTCTACTTACTAAGAGGTTAAAAAAAGGAAGCAGATAGAAAAATAGTATTTCTCACACATTGTAGAGTTCTTTGTAAGTTTGTTTAATGCATAATAAATGAATAGATAAAATAAATAAATGAAAAATCATCTAGGTGGTCACTCTAAACACAGGAAGGTCAAAGACATCTAGAGAAATTCCCTTTTCTAGACTGGAATGTGTTCTACTGAGTTCAGGTCTTTTTTTTCCTCCTCCGAGTCTCAGTTAGGGATTTCCAGGATCAGTAAATTGTTCTTCTTTGCCTAAAAGTCAACAATAAAAAAAGAAACATGAAAAAGTATATTTACTTAGAAAGAAAATAGCAAGCTCCTCCAGATAATCACACAAACTTACTTCCTTTAAAGACTTGAAGACACTAAAGAGTTCTTCCCCCTCAGTTTACACTAAACTGTCTCTTAGTGACTATCAAGCAAGGAGACCAAGTACAGAAAGATAGACTATCATAATTGGAAAGAGCCCTGTGTATATTTAGTTGTGAAACATAAGTTCTGTTTAAGTTTTTAAAATGCAAAAGCAGTCAAAGCAATAGAAATATTTAGTTATGAACTGCTATGAACAAACTAAAATTTGATAGCTTAAAACAACCATACTTATAATTTTCATGATCATGCAAGCGAATGGTATGTTGGGGTTGCAGTATCCAAATGGATTTTTCAGTCACATGCCTCAGATATGTTTGTGACTCAAAATGGCTCGACTACTGTCATATGTCCGGGACCTCCATTTTCTCTGACAGTTGGGTCTATCAGTTCTTTCCCAGTAGTCTCAGGCTTTCTGCTTCTCTGTATGTTCTTTCCACATGGCTTCACCACTTGGTCTCTCTTGCAAAGGTAGCCGTACTTCTTACATGAAAGCTGGGGCTCCCAGAAATGCAAAGCAGAAGCTGCTAGGTCTGAAATTGGGACAGCATTTCTTCCACAGTATTCTATTGGTTAAAGCAAGTTTCAGGCTCAGCACAGAAAAGGCACCCTACAAAAGTGTGAGCACCAGAAGTCATGATCTATTCTGGCACTCCAATTTAATGGAATGCAACGTGCATTTTGTAAGCGTATCACCTGGATTCACAAGTCTAAACACAAATTTGCAAAAACACTCATTTGACTCTGCAAAATGTACAGATGGCAAGAAAAAGAGATCACCATATATTGATTGATGCTGATCCTCCAAGGATGAACTAAGTTATAAAAAAAAAAGAAAGAAAAAAAGTGCCCCGGAGAAGGAAGGACTATTTCAGTTGTCGTCTTGAGGATTAATTGTTTTGATTGAAATCATTTTTTTTAATATCAGAGAACAGATGAATTTTACCATACTGCTCTGAATTACACTCTAGAAAAATCAGATGCTGAATGTAGAAATAATCTCTATTTCAAGAATGTGTGTGTTTCTGCAAAAATCCTTATTCTTATGGCTTTCTCATTAAAAAAAAAAACATAAAGTGAAAGGAAATAAAGGGCATGCTATGCTAACTGAATCTTATGTGTTTTAGCTGAAGGCTGCTGCCTTGAAGAGGAATTCAAATATCCAAAGCAATCTTGTGTATCAGGATACTACCATTTACATCTTTTGTTCTCATATTTCCTTATGCATTGTGCAACGTCCTATCTAAGAATGAATTAAAGGGTAACTGTCAAGATAACAACTAAAAAATAATCTTTTCTGCATTGTTTCATTGGTGTTCGATTGTGTAGTTTTTTTGTAAAAGCATGTTTAATCATCTCCTTATCTGATTAATTTATACTATCTCATTGTATAATATTAAAAGAATGACAGAGCAGTTCACACTTTTTTTTTGTATAGTTTACTATCTGTTGCTCTAACACTAACTCAGTTTTGCCAATTAATATTGGAACATTGCATGGGAAAAGAAAACCCTAAACACATCTTTACGTTTATTGGAGAATAAATTGTTTTTGTTAGTTTTAAATTGTATTTTATATGCTATTTTAATTTTTCATATCTGTGCCTAAACTCCCATATGTAAATTTTTTTAGATTCTCTCTAATTATCATCCAAATTTCTATTTTTCTGTCACATAGATGATATGTACTCAACATACATTTTTATGCAGCTCTGCAGCAGGCATAAGATGAAATATTTGAATAGCAGCTGATGTTGTGTGTGCTTTTCACCCCAGGAGATTTCTTTCAAGAAAAAGAAGTAGCCAGGATGTCTCAGATTCTCTCTATCAGTATTCACACAGCTTTTATTTGTGGCTTCATTCTAATCCTTCTGTATAAATAAGAATTAGTCCTAAACCTGTATTCTTTGTTTGAGTTACGTTACACAAAACATCCAAGGAAGAAGAAAAGGGGAAAGAAGTGTGTAGAAATAAGATTTAAAAAAATGATAGCCTCCCTAAAGAAATTAGATGTGAAATCATAGTTAAAATTAATATGTCTGTGCATGTGTGTGTGTGTGTGTGCACATTGTGAGGAGCAACCTCTTTGTGGAATCATAATCAATAACATTTTTAGAATAGCTTACAGGCGAGAATGCCTATTCTAGTTTTATACTTTAACAAGTTAATTATTCTGAATTTAGGGCCTTGCTATGTATGGGTATATGTCTATGTGATCACTTTGTATTAAAGGGAACATATTTGATTATATTTCCTCATTAATAAGGTGACTTCATTATTTCCCTGAAAATCACAAGATAAGTCAAAACCACCATCCTCACCCCCCAATCTCCTTACCACCAGTTTTTTTTTCTGAACTGCTCTGAATAATCTAAAGACCTATTCAGCTTGCAGCCAGATGTGAACAATCACTGCTTGACACAGGGTACAAATAACACCTACTCCAGCTATTACTCTTAAATTGGAGCTCTGCCCTTGATGGAGGCTGGAGATTGCTCTGGCTTTTGTAACTTGCACATGAACAGTAGTAGGCAAAGAGTGAGAGGGAGGCCAGAGCATATTGGTTGCAAGCTGGAGGTAGATCTGGACTTCTCTCATATGAGAGTGGTCTGTTTTAAACTGGAGTGAGGTCACAGGCCATAGTTCAACCTAAAGGACTCAGTGGACTAATGTGTTCGGCAGACACAGACTAGTGAAACTAAACTAAACAAAACAAACAAAAAAAAGGTGAGCAAGGGTCCAAGCCAACTTTGAAATCTAAATGAACATGTGTTTTCATTCTTCAAAACTTTCAGAAGTCTTTTAACCATCTAAGGATAAAACTGTTTATGGTTCATAGTGTTTGAGAAAATGGAGTCCTGACTTCTGAACTTGAATTAACAGGAGGGAGAGAAGAATGAGAGTCTGGACTGGAAAAGCACTATTCCCATAGCAAGCAACTGTGTTGGTTGGTCATGGTCAGATTTTACCAGGATCCTGAGGTTGTTCAAAAGTAAAACTCACAACTCTTTTGAATTCCAAGTAGTATTGATTGGCTTTGTTTGTGCTACATGAGTCTCTCTCTCGCTCTCTTTTAAGTTAGGCTGCAATCGTTCTTTCCTCCCGGATGTCTAGTATTTGTTGTGAAGAATAACAGCATGTGCCATCTGCAGAGAGAACCCCTGCTGAGATAATGTTCAAGTCCAAGACATTAAAGCTATAAAAATCAGGAAAACAAGTAGTCTTCCTTAATGCTTTATTTCTAAATTATTTGTTTTATTTCCTTTTGCATTTTTCTTAAATGTTGTTTTTGACAAAAGTGAGATTGCCCTCTTTATAATCTTCATATTGATTCCTTCAGAGGGAAAAATATATGAAATGATTGCAGGGTAAAAATAAACATGGTCCTCAAATTGTGATCAATACTAGTGAAGTTCATGGTTTAATGATTAGAAAAGCAAAGCAAAGAGGGACAAAATATATTTTTTAAAAGAGACCCAGGTTACTTAAGAAGACATAAAATGCACAGAAATTTTCTTTCATTAAGAATCATTTAGTGGAGCAACAGGCACTCTCATACATTGCTAGTGGGAATGCAAAACGGTGCAGCCACTTTGTTAAAGTGTTTGGCTGTTTTTTTTAGTTTTTGTTTGTTTGTTTGTTTTTATGAAACTAAACATACTCTTACCATACTATCCAGTAGTTGGTCTCCTGGGTTTTTACCCAAAGGAGTCAAAAACTTAATGTCTACATCAAAACTTTCACATAGATACTTATAACAGCTTTTATTCATAATTCCCAAAACTTTGAAGGAACCAAGATGCCCTTCAGTAGATGAATGGATAAATAAACTGCGGTACATCCAGACAATGGAGGATTATTCAGCACTAACAGGAAATGAGCTATCGAGTCATGAAAAGACATAGAGGAAACTTAAGTGTATATTTCTAAGAGAAAAGAGCCAATGTGAAAAGAAAACATACTGTATGATTCCACCTCTATGATATTCTAGACAAGGCAAATCGTGCAGACATAAAAGATCAGTGGTTACCAGAGGTGGTGGGTAGGGCAGGTGAGAGGGATAAATACAGGTAGTGCAGAGAGGATTTTTAGGGCAGTGAATGTACTCTGTATAATATTATGATAGATGTATGTTATTACAAATTCCTCCAAACCTGTAGAATGTGTAATGCCAAGAGAAAAACTAATGTAAACTACAGACCTTGGGTGATTATAATATGTCAGTGAAGGTTCGTCAATTGTAACACATGCACCAGTCTGGTGGGGTTGTTGATAATGGGGGAGGCTGTGCATGTGCGGGGCAGGGTGGTATACGGGAAATCTCTGTACCTTCTCTCAATGTGGTTATAAATCTAACGATGCTCTAAAAAATAAAGTATTTTTATGAAATAATCATTTAGAAGTGAAAAGTGAGAAATATGCTGTCACATTTGTTAGAGAGAAAAAGGAAAACTTCATGTTAACTCTGGTTCCACTGAGTATTTGTTGATGTGACGCTGTCTGACTTTGTTATTAGTGGTCCAGGTGAAGCCTTAGTAGAAATAACTCACATGTTCAATTTAAATTTCCGCTATCTTGGCTCTTAGAACATGAGAGAACTCACCTTTGTTTGGCAGATGGGGAAAATCACCACTTACAAGTATGCTTTGTGAGTATGGTACTAGATTTTCCTTGAAAATAATATGTATGTACTGAACTTTTTAAGAAAGAAGTTGCTGAACAAAGAGTGATATCTCATTTTACTTTGTATTTTTCTGATGCATAATTATGTTGAACATTTTCCCATATGTTTATCACACTAATCCTTTAGAAAATATAAGATTTGGAAGTCCAGCTTAAAAAGTTACTCAAGTTTTGGTATAATGTCAGTTTCTTGATAATGACAAAGGTGAGAAAAGAGAAGTAATGTTTGCTTAGTGCCTGTCATGTTTTGAGAGCTTTACATATAATATATCAATTATTTTAATAGCCAAATGTGATCATTTTAATAGATGATAAAGTTCACGTCTATTTATGAATAGAATCTATTTAATTTTCTATTCCCTCTTTTCTTCCTATACCCTAAGGTGCCCTAATTTTCCTTTACTCCCACATAATTTGTTTTTCCATAGTTTTTCCAGATTTATGGAGAGTAGTGGTTATTACTATGGCTTCTAGGTAGTGTTTCCTTATCCATTAACAATCTAACATCATGTTGGATAGTCTTCTGCATGCCTTCTGGGATTTGAATTTTTACAATAAATCACCATTACTGTTATAATGAGAAAAAAACTATAAAGTTGTTTCCATTTTGAAAAAAAATCTATTCCTTTTTTCTGTTCAAATGAGAAACCAGACCTTTGCTTTCTCAAATTGTGTTACGAGAGATAATAAATGACCTGTTTGCTTCATTACTTATTTTCAAAGGCCGTTCAAATCCCAGCTTTAAATGAATAGTTGTATCCCAACTCCTGAGGAATCAAATATTTACACTTTCTTTTTAAGTTTCAGCAATTTTTCCTTATCAAAGATTTTCTTTTTGCAAAAATGTCCTCGTATTTATACTTAGACTCACTGACATAATTAATCTGTTTAAGAAAAGAGACTGGATATAAAATGTTAACTTGAGAGGAAAACCAGCAATTTTCTTAACTTCAGCAACAAATTTATGTGGTATCTTAGTAGGGAGTGTCCAAGTTGGCTGATGATGTTACCGAGTTTATTATTGGGTAAGAAGTTTCCTACAACCCTAATCTTTCTTCCTCTCTCCTTACTCAGCCCTGCAACCAAAATCAAAACAAAACCTGAAATCAAAAAGGAAGAAAAAACTTCACTGGGGAAAAATAAATTGTCATTCATTATTTTTTAAAAGGACAAAAGTATATCTTTAATATTAACCAATGCCCTTTTAGTTCTCAAGAATGAAGGTGAAAGTCAACTGGAAAGGTAAATTTAATGTATGGAGTTTATGCCTTAAGCATTTTATACAAGGCTGGGCACATAATAGACACTCAAAATTTTTTTGTTTGATTCATCTTATTTTTCCTTAAGATACTTTTAAATATAAGTGGTGTCTTAGTATACTTGCATATCTTGTGCTTAAACAAATGACTATTCGTTTTTGGTATTAATCCCTTTTACTACAAAACTAAAAACATTTTCCTTCAACTATCATAATAAACCACTTCAACTTCTGAAACATACCAGATCTAGATCAGTTTTTTATGTCTTCATTAAGGACGAATACATTACCCACAAGTGTCACCAGGAGCAAATGCATTAGCTTCTGAGCTCTCTTGGATAATGTCAAATGACATGGCATAAGTCCAGCATGCCCTTATTATACAATTTCTGCATTTACCTTGTCTAGATTTTCCTATGCAGTACAATGTTCAGTGATTAGACGTGTTCATATATTTTCAAATCCACTTTTGCCACACAATTTGAGTACATTCACACAATTGAGTCAGTTGAGAGAAAGCCTATGGGTTTGATATAAATGTGTTATCTCGTGTTTGGCAATGGCAATTATAGATCTGGATAGACAAGAGGGCTGGTGGCCAGCTTTCCATAGGGGCAGCGATTTCTGATGCTTTTTCCCAAATCTGTTCATTTTGCCCTTAGAGTAACTTTATTAAGTTAAAGAGTTATCAATAAATCTCCATTGCAGAATTCAAAAGATTTAGATTCTTTTTTGGAGCAAGAATGTTTTTCTAAGGGAATCTGGAATAATTCAGCTCAGTTGCCATCAATGCAATTTCATTTGAAAAAATAGAACTAGATTTTCATTAAGACACGATGGAGAGCTGGGAAATAAACGAACAAGCAAATGAGATGTCAGGAAGAATGTGGGTGAGTTATTATTGGGTAAGAAGTTTCCGACAACCCTACTCTCTCTTCTTGACCAAGGTTTTGGTTGGAGTTCTGCTCAAATTGTGGGGAATAATATTTTTAACTTGTTATTTTGGATACATGTGAGTGGCTATTCTGAGATTTATGGATAATCTGGACAGGACATGGCCAGGTGTAATGAAATGTGGCTTCCCAGGAAAAGCAACTACCCTGGGAAAGAACATGACAACCACACATGATCTTCAGTTCAATGGAAGTTCCTGTATCCTTGTAGATTTTAAGACTTGATCTATGAAGATGTGCGCATAAAGCCAACAGCAAGAAAATGTGATTTTCACAACCCTCTTGTCTAACTTTCATTTTTATTTTATATAATGGTGAGATATAGTAAGTTCCACGGAAGAAAGATCTTTTCAAGACAGCAAACCTAAAAGTATGGCTGTAGGCTGCAGAAACCAGAAGGTGGGAATAGAAGAGAAATAACCATTGGAAATACACTTGTGGGAAGAATCATCATGGCTCACATGTTACTAGCTCTGACATGACACAAGGCTTAAAACAAAGTAGTAAAGTCTTTAGAATGCTCAAAAATCAGTGATTGAAAATGAGAACAAACAACCCAGGAAATGATAAATAAGTAAAATATTGCCCTTCTTCCCAAATTCACAGTCATTCCAGGTTTTACTTCAGTCCCTGTTAGAGTAGTTCTAAAGGTCCATATGAAAATATTTTCTTATTCTTATTTACTTATTTATTCAACAAAAACTGTTGAATGTGTTGATATGTGAAAGTTTCACAATCTTTGATTGTGAATTGTTAGTCAGAAAGATAGAAATTAAAGTGAAAAGACAAGCAGTCTAAGTTTAATGTATTTCTCAGCTACCTAAATTTTAAACAAGTGCTTTGGTACTTCTGATAATGCAAGGGCTGCTTTTTCCTGCTAAAGATGGGATTTATCCTATAGGACCTAAAATAGTATGCACAAGGGGAAATCATTGAAGGGCTCTAAATAGGAAAAATCATTGCATTTAAGTACTACAAATACTCAACATTCACTTTTCTTTTCCTTTGTGTGATTAGTCTAAGGCCATGGTTCCCAAATTTATATGAACATTAGAATCATCTTGGGATCTTTTGAAAATTCCAAATCCCAGACCGCATCCTAAACGAATTAAATCACAATCTCTGGGAATGTATGTTGGGAAACAACAACAAAAAGAGTATTATTTGGAGCAGATTGAATCGACTTGAGATAGGGTGGGCCAATTGATTTATTTAACTTTTGTTTTTTCATTACTTTTTACTTCCTAATTTTTAAGTGATGCAGAATGGCATGATAAAATAGTGTCAGGACCCCTCACCAAAATAGAAATTTATTCAGTTGTGTTACTGCAGAGGCACTTTGCATCCTGCTAGTAGAAGTAGGAGCTTAAGGTGATAAAGGAAAGATGATTTTTCAGAACCCATATTCTTTGGATCAATAAATTTCCCTTCATTTCTCTCATGGAATCATATCTCATAGTAATACATTCAATATAATCCCAATAGATTTGTACAAAATTTGTACTTAGATAACAGGTAATATTTATTTTTAGCATGACTTAGTGATATGTGTGAGTTGACATGACCACATAGGTCAAGTATGGGTACACTCTATTCTCTCTACTCAATTCAGATTGTGATCACCTAACACCCAAAAAGGATTTTTTCATTATGTCCTGAGTCACACCTTTTTCTTTTACTTTGGATTCCAAGAGCTTTTCCTTTGGCTTTTTATCTTTTATCTTTTTAGCTGCAAAATGCTATTTAGTTAACACACATACACACACACACACACACACACACACACACACACACACACACGCACACACACCAAAGGCAAACCATGAACTCTTATTGATGTAGCTAATGACCCTAAACTAGAAAACTCACCTTAGATGTAGTAGTATAAGAATGATTTGGTGTTCCACCTCTAGATTTGGTAAGTTTAATGTTATTTCTCAGATATGTAATTTTTAAACAAGTGCTTTGATACTTCTGATACAGTTGGTGTGCTATCACTTTTAGAAACACTGATTTTTGGCAGTTGAGATGCAAAGATAAATAAGGGGGAAAATGTTTGAAAGTGTGGCCAAAACATATTTTGTGGTTTCCGTATTTGTCATAGACACTGTTCTGAATCTGCATGACTTTTCTTCCACTACAAGACCTAAGAAAAATATCCAAGCTGAACCCTCTTCCATCTTTAAAGCAGTCTCTCCTCCTGGTTTTGCAGCTTTTAATAGCATGCTTGCTTTTATCTCACCGTACTAAATTCATTGAAGTTTTGCATTCTCCTCATTCCTAAGCATTGTCTCCTGTCCTTAATTCAATATTTTAACTTTTTAAAAATATCTTCATGGTGCTCTACCATTAGGGGCTGTTCCTGGGCAGCCAGCCCATGCAGTCGCTGGGGCCAGGTGAACGCCCTTGGCTTCATTTAGTAGCAACTTTGCTACTCAGGTTCAAGAGTACAATGGAATGAATGTTAAACTAGAAACCTTGTAATCGAGTCTTCTTTAACATTTAGCAGTAGAATGCTCTTGAATAAATTTCTTTTCTAAAGTACAGCTTCTTCAAGGAGTTGTAGAAACTAATATCTACTCTGCCTACTTAATGAAGTTATAAAAGGAAGTATAACTGCTGTATGTCAAAATAATTTGTACATCTTGAAAGCCTCAAAAAATGTCCAAGGTGGTGATCCTTAAAACCTAGGTTGCATCAGACTCACCTAGAAGCCTTGTTAAAATACAACTTGCTGGACCCTACCTTCAGGATGTCTGATTCAGCAGGTCTGTAGTACGGCCCAAGAGTCTGCTTTTCCAGAAAGATTCCAGATGATGTTGAAATTGATGTTGCTGGTCCCAGAGTTGCGCTTTGAGGACACTGGTCTAAGGAGTTATTATAAAATGGTCTAACCCTTCAGTTTACATATGTTCTCTGTGGTTCCCTGTGGATCTCAAATACTGAGATGCCATTAGTAAAGTTCAAGTGTGCTAAGAATAATTTGAAAATTGACCAGGAGTGTAGGTCTTTATAATGTACCTACTAAGTGGGAGCTAGAAACAATTGAAAACAAGTCTTAAACGGGGAAGCTTCACAAATCCCTAAGAAATTTTATTTTAAACCTTGCATTATCTTGGATAATGTTAATTTACTTTTCAGAACTATGGAAGTGGCCACGATTATCTTCAAGCTGAAGCCAGATATGCTTGACTGGGGCAACTGACTGGGGCCCCCCACAGCTCTTCCTGCCGCCTGCATGTTTAATGATACAGTCCAGGGTTACTATAATGAAGAGGAACGGGACACTGATGGCTTCAAAGCCAATTTGCTGTACTATAAATGGCAACGCAGAGAGCGCACTAGGTGATTTTAGCTGAAAAATTAAAATATGCCATGATACAGCTATAAAACTCTTTGCAACCAAACCAATATCATTCCGGTGTATGGCTCTTAGACCTCACAAAAGGATATTAATTAATGAAACAAACTTGTTGTAAAATAGTCTGAAGGCAATCTGATGTGTTGGGCTATACAGAGAAGGAAGTGGCAGAATATAGGTTTGTTTATTAATCTGGCTTCTACAGCATATCTCTGTGTGGTATGTGTACTTGACCAAACCTGAGAACAATCAGACCTTTCAAAGAGTGGTAGCTCAGTCTAATTGGTCTTTCAAAAGCAGTTGCACAGACTGTTAAATGAAAAAGAAAAGATGGGTCAGCTCAAAGCCATTCACATGATGCGGATTAGCTGTCAAGGTCCCACAAAGTCCCCAGCCAGGGAATCCTTGCTCATTCTTCCTTCAGGATGTGAGGGTGGCTCAGGCCAGCAGCATGGCTCTTGGTTGCCCTCTGCAGGGACAAACATCAGGAGCCTTGTTTGGGGAAGAGACTCAAAGGAATTGCAGGCCTTAGGAAGATATATACACTTGTGGCAATAAATTTTAAAGCATGTCTGGCTCTTTAAGGGCCTATCTAGTGTGGGTGATTTAACAAGCAGGCAATATTTTCAGGAGCCAAGTTTAGTGCTTCAGATGTACAAGGCATTTGCTGACTTGGTAAAACAGAGTAATTTGGGTCTGGGACCAACAGGAAAATGAGGAGGATTATTTTTCTCCTCTTTTCATCAGAAGTCTACAGTTCTGTGGGGGTGATCTTAGGATAAAACAAAAACACCCCCCCCCCACCACCACCCAACACGCACACCTCTTGTTTTTATATTTTTAGTACTAATGTCAGAGAAACTAATGAAAAGCAGACTGGTCACAGCAATATAGAAAATCAATTCTAAAGCTCTTTCTTATTTAGGCTTTTTGGTATAGTACATTGCTCTCATCTGTTTCATGAGGGTCTCAACGTGATTTCCAAATGGGTTATTTGAGAGGAAATGAAGACACTTGCCCCAGGTCACACACAATAATAAAAAGTGACCGCTTTCTTAAAATGGATGCTTTTCCATGGTCTTCAGTTTTAAGGCTGATAGGAAAGAACCTTTATAATTCTCTTCCATGAGGCTTTTTCTGGGTAACAAAAATGAGATATGTACATTACACATTCATTTATAAATTAATATTGATCAACCTTTGGCATATTTATGACTTCATGGTGAACTAATGCTTTGTCATTTCCTCACGTAGTAGCAGGATTTGAAAATAGTAAACCTGGTCATGTAAATACATACTTAAAGACAAATCAGGGAATGCAGTCTCTAGTCTTCAGCCAAAGAACACACATTTCCTTCAAACATTTGCATCAACACATCTTTAGAAAGTATATAGAGAGGAGAAATTTAGGAAATAGGATAGAAATAGTTTCTAAACAGAAATCTGCCCTTTTTAAATTTTTCTTCATTGAAGAGAGATAAAACCATGTCCAGCCATTTTGAGTAAAAAAAAAAAATCAAAAATAAGAAGTATCTGTGGGGCAAAGGTGACACACGCATGAGGAAAAATGGTAAAATTTCAGAGGAGTGAAAATAAAGAGATGAGAAATAGATGAGAAACCACATTGGGCCTCAGTTTCTTGTGGATTGTAATAAATTGGGTGATATTAACAATTTCAATGTGCATTTCACTGGAAGGCAATTTCTGTTGAATGCAGGTACAGATCCCCCAAAGGTCCATAATGAAATAGATTCAGGAAAGACTTGGTCAGGTGATTTGAATAGTTTTATTTATTGCTGAACTTTTGAGGCTTTCCTATATCATTTAATATTGGGAGTTTCTAAAAAGTGGGCATTATATATTAAGTTTTTAATCTTCGATCATACAAACTTTTTCTCCACAGTACTATAAAAATTCTGATTTTCATTATTGCTAGTGTATTTTTCAGTTCTAAAATTATATGAACAGGTGTTGAGAAGATAGTCTGTAAAAAAAAGACAGTATGAAATAAAAAATAGATATAATTAACCATGTAATTAGATGACAAGGACCTTGTTTTGCATTTCTACATTAGAGCAAATTATTATTGTTTTTTCCTTAATTTTCTACATATTGCCCTACAAGAATAAAAAACTTAAATAGGAAAAAAAAGATACTAGTAAGAAGAGAAATGACCAGATATTTACATGGCAATGAAAGAAATCTTCCTGTCCAGTGGGTAGTATCTGAGAACTGCATCAGCAACATGTTACTATTTTTAAAGGCAATACAGTATCTGATCATAACATGGAAGCTCTCCCTGTCTTCATCATCTACCCTGGTAATTCCCACAATAGGCTAATGTCAGGCACGCTCACTTTACTATATCCATTTTGGGCTTTCATAATTAAGAGAGAAAATATGGAGCGTTCAATGGTAAGCCTCTAGGATGGTTAAGGAGTTGGAAAACAAGCCCGATTTGAAAAGGTTAAATGAGACAGGATTTTTTTTTTTTTTTAAATCTGAGGAAGAGTAAGTAGAGATACCAGTTAAGAGTGATTTCTATTATGTAAAGTGTTATTAAACAGATGAAGGTGACCAGCTATTTTTCATTGTCGGTGAGAAAAGAACAAGAGAAAGTTTGCTGATACTAACTGTGAGGACTCATTTTAGACATGGGGAATGATTTTCTTATTCGATAGTTTTGCACCATCATTGCAGTTTCTTACCATTTGATTAGATCAAAATGGAATTCCCAAAAGGTACTTTACCAATGAATCACTAATATTGTTAACTTTTATTAAATTTTTATTATGGGCCACATACCATACTGGACATTTTACATGCACTGTTGTTTAATTTTCAGCTGAGCTTTTTGAGAAATGTATTTTTATCCCCATTTTATAGATGTGAAAGATAAGGCTCATAGATATTAACTACCAACAAATTTTAGTGGAGTCAGTTTTCATACACAGGTCTGCCTGGCTGCAAAAGCCATCTCTCTGAGCACCAAACTTTTCCACTGTTGCATAGTCTTCTTCTGCAGGTCACTCAATATTTCTTTGAGTTTGTTCCTCAACAATAATATATAACACAGATTTATTTTAATAACTTATTTTTGTCTTTCTTCTTGACACAGGGAACAAATGTGATCTTACTGAAGAGGAATCCATTGCAGTGGTTCTACGTGGTTCTGGGGTTGCAGACTGGGTTTCCCAGGATCTTGACTGCTGCCCTTCACCCTGCCTCAACTTTTACTGATTCTGCTACTGAAGACAAAAAGTGGAAGGAAGGTAGGAATGCATATCAGGAGCACGGGACCTGATAGATAGCATCTATAACTAAGGGGCCTTGGGCGCATCATGAAAGTATATAAGAAGGAGAAATTGCTCACGAAATATCGCATGAAGTCCCTGAAAGTCAATGTCATCTCCTTGTACAAGGCCTAAGTAAGTAATTAAATTAGAGCTGCACATATGTTGTTATGAAAATTTACTTGGGTTCATATGGCTATATCTGACTGTAGCTACTATATTTGAGAACCTGATTCAAGGTAGGTAAATTGATGAGATAGAGAGAGAGAGAGAGGGAGAGAGAGAGAGAGAGGGGAAAGAGGTATAGCATTAGAAATGTTATCTAAATCTTTCCTTTCTCTTCTTCCCTTCCTCTTGCATCTGCCTGCCTGTAGCAAGGGCAAAGTCTCATCTGGTTTGTTCACCTAAAATTATGGGGGATAAATTCTATTTAGAAGGACTATTAGGAAACTGATTGAGACTGTCTAATCCAGGTTTTATTATTAATTAAACTGATATCATGAGCTCCATATGTTTGATTTCCACACATCTATATTTGTTAAAGTTTGGAAAGAAGAGAAAGGAGAATTATTTATTTGCTTTCAAAATGCCAGCACATTAGTCATAAACAAGTGTGATCAGATGTTCTTAAACTTGTGGCTTTGGAAGTTTCTCAGGATACATTTTCTTTTATACCTCTTATTAAATCACAAACATTGGTTCTTCATTTTACTTCTCTAAAAGGGATGGTCTTCTAAATTCATTTATATGGGTTAGGTAAATTTTTATTATGTTCCACATATGTATTATATCTTTAATTGTATAAGGTATCATATAATTAAATGGAAAGACAAAATATCTAGGACGGTCTCATAAAAACGTAATACTACCTATCACTGAACTATTTGGAAAAGTAGTATATTTGATTTGACATAAAAATTAATGTTTATGGAAAAGAAATTTTATCTTCATGGACTGGAAGAATTAATTTAAGATGGCAATAGTTTCCAAGTAATCAACAGATTTGGTGCAATTGCTATCAAAATGGAAAGGCTGATCCTAAAATTTATATAAAATTACTAGGGACCCTGAAAAGCCTAAACGATCTTAAACGAAGTTGGAAAAATTAGTATCCCTGATTTTAAAACTTACAACAAAGCTCTAGTAAATAAAAAAATAAAATTATGGTACTAGCATAAGGTTAGATGTAAAAATTAATGGAATAGAACTGAGAATCCAAAAATAAGCTCATATTTATATAGCCAATTGACTTTTGATAAGGTTTCTGAGACCATTCAATGGGAAAAAGTAGTCTCTTCAACAAATCGTACTGGGACAATTGGCTATTCACATGGAAAAGAATGAAGTTAAACCCTTACCTCATATCATATACAAAAAATAACTCAAAGTTGATCTAAGACCTAAGTATAAAAGCTAAAACTATAAAACTCTTATAGGAAAACAGGAAAAGATTTTTGTTATCTTGTGTTTTGCAATGGTTTCTTAGGTATGATATCAAAAGCACAAGCAATGAAAAAAAAAAGATAAATTGAACATCAAAATTAAAACTCTTGTGGAGCAATGAACACTATCGAGACAGTGAAAAAACAACCAAAAGGGTAGAAGAAAATACTCGTAAATTATATATATCTGATAAGTGTCTAATATCCAGATTATAGAAACAACTCTTACAACTCAGCAACAAAAAGATAAACAACCTATATCGACATGGTTAAATCTTGAAAATGTTATGCTAACTGAAGAAGGCAGACATGAGACCATACACTGTATGATTTCACTGGTATTAAATATTCACAATAGGGAAATCGATAGAGATAGAAAGCAGATTAGTGGTTGCTAGAGGCTGGGAGTGGGAAGAGGATAAGGATTTAATAAACATGAGTTTTCTTTGGGTTGATGAACATATTCTGGAACCAGACAATGGTAGTGGTTTCACAATATTCAATGCCATTGAATTTACCCTTTTAAATGGGTAAAATGCTAAATTTTATATTATGTGTATTTTACCATTATGAAAAAAATTAATGATGATTAACATAGTCGGGTAACATGATAACTTTATTTTAAGCTGGTGAAGGAAATATAATTAAAAGATGCTCAACCATACTTAGGTAACACTGAATTCTTTACACCATTGTTTCTTATCCATATTATAAGATACTAGTTATTTTACAAACAGCTCTGGAAATGAGGGAAAAATTGGGAGTAGAGAAAATAAAAATTTGTTCAAGGTTCATACCTTGTGATCACATAAAAAGACATTAAAATGTTTGAAAAAGTACAAGTTGTCAGACTGTCTTTGAAGTGCTTATGCTTAATTAGATATTGTTTCAATATTTATGCTCTATTATTGAAATGAAATCTTTAGTGATTTCCTAAGGTGAGAGTTATGTATATACACACCAGAAAGAAGAAAAAAGGGCTATTCAGCGAAATACGTACAGTTTTTAAAATATAAATTTATAAGTAAAGGATGCTAAAATGTTCCTCATAAAATACATTGAGAAAACATTTGTTTCTGCTGACTATTGACTAATTCCCACATAGCATGCTGACTATTTTTAGGGGAAAAACATTTTTTAATGAACAAATTGAATTTGTATTAATTAGATTTCATCATTGTGGCTTACCCTCTTATCTAATTCTGCTCTTTTAAATTTCAATAACTGCAGGTTCCTAATCACTATCATCAATTCCATTTTGTAAACACATAGTATGTCATATCTCAGCTACTTGTCATGAATGAAGTTTTTAGGCACATTCTACTCTTTCGGGGATGTCCTTAGTATTCCCATTTCTACTTAGCTGTCAAAAGACTTGTGTTTTCACATGAAAGTAGTTCTGTTCACCAGTTTAGATAACATTTGTAAAAGAGAGGTGGAAAACAAAGGTCGTTTATCAGATTTGCCTGATATAAATATTTGTATTTGAATCATAGATATCAGATTAACCTAGTGCAGATATCAATATTTTACATATAGATGATAGAATAAAATACGATCATATAGTATATGGTGTATATATATTAAATACAGTATATGTGTTTTATGAGGTAGAAAAAAAGGTTTGGTTTATCTGTACTTTGGGGAAAATGGGGGGATTATCCTAGTAATGGCCCTAAACCTTGCTTTAGTCAATGAAATTTGAAGGAACATAACATCTAGATGGGAGCATTTGAGAACCAGTGGGCAATTCTTCATCAGCCCATTCCACTGCCGTGGTGATCAGCAGTGTTTCTGCTGGTAGTGACTACATAGTCCTGAGTTCTTACTTGAGGGCAACATGGAACTGACTTTCCACTGAACCAAAGTGAACATGTTGCAAAGAGACTTTTAAACCATTAAGACTCAGGAATTGTTTGTCACAGTATCATGTCCTATCTTATATTAATACAATAGCTTATAGACTTAAGTAGTATTTATAATATGATATGTAATATATTTAATATGTATGCATTTATAAATGTACATGAAGTGTTACAGTGTGATATATGGATATTCCTATATTGTTGTTTCAATGGTAATTACTTTCTCTCAAAAAATAAAAATAGTGTAACCCTATATTAGATTAGGGAGTTGTTTGCTATGGTTTAGATTCTCTCTTTTTGTCATGAAGTTCAGGACACAATTCATGGCTCTATTCCTCTGTACTAGTCTGTTCCATAATAATCAACACTAGACATATTACTTCTTGGTATAAAAGCTGACATATGTATTACAGAGTGTTCTCTTTAAGCCTGAAATCTTGGAAATTTAAAGCTATAAATTATATCTTCAATATTCTATTTAAATTACCCCAGATGTTTTCTGTTTCTAATTACTGATTTTTCAGATATTGAAAAATCCTGGAAATATGGCTCTGGTTGTGTTTTTAAAAGTCAGTTGAAGAATGCTTCATGGGGTCTTTTTACTGTCTCTTTAGGGTTCTGCTGTCTTCTTGGGATTTTTGCTGAAAGTTTCATTGTCATAGAAAACTGCATTTTTTTCTTCACTGAAACATCTCAGTTGTAATTACACATCTATGTGTGCAATCATTTTCTTAAATGTCTCTTTCAAGAATTAGGCTGTCCCTTCTAGGAGTATCTATTTTATTTACTCATTTTTCCTTAGAGGCCAGTACCAGGCCTGTCTCACAGTAGGTTTTTGATAAATACTTATTGATAAATGACTGAAAGAACTTTTCAAAGTTAATGTTTTTATCAACTGTGTATGTATTTTTTTTTCCTTCCACCCAAGCCTACTTTTGTTTGCACAAGACTTTAGTGAAAATCTATGGAAAAAAAAGAATTGTATAATTAGTATAAGAGCTTTATTTTCACTTCCTCCATCTCACTTGATTTCATCTGGTACATGATGGCAACATAGTTGAAGCATGCATGTGGTTCTGAATAAAGGCACATAAAATCATGTAAACCACTTCGTTTTTTACCTATTTTATGATTGTAATTTACGGTGGTGATGGTGAGACTGGGTGTCAGGAGGGAGTGTTGCATTTGTAATTAGAAAGAGAAACAGATGTTGAAGCCTTCGTTTGAAATGATGTTTCCTTTATAATTGTCCTCACTGCTCACTGATCATTTTCTTTTTCACCTATTGAAATTCTTACTGAAAAGATCTGGGTCTCTAGATAATACTCACCATATGAGGGCTTCACTGCAGTGGTGTACCAAAAAATTTTTGATTCAGTACGCTTATAAAACAAGATCCCAAAAAATCCCATGTGTAAAGGCACAGAAACAGAAACAAATTAAAAAAAAAACATTCTTTTTTTCTTTTTGGAGCTGAAGTATTGGATATATAATCATGTTTACACACTGACTTTTTGACTCTAAGTTATTACAGAATTTACATAACTTATTATCTTGACCAACATCCACTTTTTCCAGCTGATCAAAGGAGAGAGAAGAAAGAATCTGCATCCTAAATCGCACTAACTCTGTTCAAAGATAAACATTGCTAGGGTAATCACGTGTGTCGCAGCACACTGAGTTATGTGATGAAAAATGCCAATACATCTCCTCATGGTATTTTTGACCCAGTTAGAACATGGGTCACACAGCCTGCTCTGATGGAGGCTGAATGGCTTTGGCGTACCTTTATTTTTCTGGCACTGACACCTAGGCAGTAAAAAGGATGTGATTCTGTCGATTTTATTTCAGGATTTATAAGAGAATGGTGTCATTGAATAGGAATGGATGCAGAAATATGGGGGATTATCAGAAATAGCTTTGGCCTATTCATTTCCCCCTCTGCTTTCTTTATACTGTTTCCTCCCTTACTTTGTATTTAAAGTAGTGTAAGCAAGACTGGCTCAAGTTGGAAAGAACTTGAGTGATTGTGAATATATCTAAAGGGGGAGACTTGAGAACAAATGGATGCCTGTCTTACCACCTATAATATGAAAGCAAGCACTGTTTGTCACTCTATCTGCAGTGCCTAACATAGTAAACAGTAGATGATAGAGACTCACTAATTAATTATTATTAGGCCATATAACTTGCCAGAAATGTTATTCAATAATAAATGGTACTTTGCTAGTTGTGAGCACTGTCAAATAGACTCAGATTTTAGGCTCAATAGGCGCTAACGATATCTAGAATCAGATCTCAGATCAAGTCTGCACATGGGCTTCTCTTGCCTGGAGGAGAAACACTTTTTTGTCTTGGTTTACTAATGGAAATAATTGTCCATATTTGAACCTGAACGAGGCAGTTTGCTCCTTCAGGTAGAATGTTGTGCTTAGGACATCAGCCAGTGAGCAAATGGAACTATGTATGAGACAGGAAATTCAAGTAATGAATTACAGAGACATACTGAACAAACCTGCTTTGATGTGACTTTGGAGTGCTGGCGGCAATAAGATGTTGGCCAAGCCCATTTGCTAAAGCACATGGGAAGACAAATTTAACTTTCTAGTGCACGAGCTTGTATAAATGTGTGTGTGTGTACACACATCATTCTTTGATCAGTTAATGGAATCCCCTCTAAAACACATTTTCATCCCCCTAATGGTTGTTAGTTGAGTTTTTCACCTTTTACTTTTCATTCTTTCATAATGCCCCTTGACTTCACCGAGTCACTCTCCCTTCTACTTCAAAGAGAGGTGTATGTTTATTATCCCTATTGTGCACAGAAGAAAAAGAATAAAAAGCTTTTAAACAGAGCCTTGCAAATTTGCCCAAAGTATATATCATTGTGTAGAAGAATGATGGTATACAAGAGCAGACCTGTAAAATTCCGTTCATTTAAAGATGATCTCAATTAGAGAGAGACATTTCTCAGGCTCTATATCTTTCCATAGAGATGAACGCTATTCTTCCTCTGATAAAGAGACATTTATCAGGTGACACGTCAATTTTCAATTAATTAGCACTCCAATTTTTTAGAAAATGAAGGCTTCGCTTTATTTCTGTAAATAAACTTGAAGAATGAAATTCCTAGTTTGTAGGTGACTCGATGCTATAAGCAAAATATTTCAGTCATACTACACCAAGCCAGTCTGACACCTAATAATATATCAAGTTTTTTTCAAATTAGGGTATTGATCTCATTCTTCCCAAGCATTGTCATTGTCAATTTATTTTTATTTAGATGCTTGAATTGCAACTTGTGAGTAGCTAACAAGAGTGAAAGATCCAGCAAAAGAGTTTGTTCCTCTTGTTCTTATACTCTCATCTGAATTTTTGAATATTCAAGATGACGAGATCTGGATAGGCAGCGTCATTTTTGCATAAGATACTCTGATGTCTGCCCTGTTTGTTTCACCCAGTGGATCGATGTTCTTCCATTAGCACCCTCACTACTGTGCTTGGTCCAGTGTGCGGTGGCTGGGCATCTGCAGATGATGCCTTTCAGATGTTAGCCTACAGGAAATTACTGAAAGTCAGTGCAAATGTCAGAGCTTTAGACATTCAGCTGCAAAAACCTTGTTGGCAAGGTCATGGTTTTGGTACCTGTAGCAGAAACTGAAGAGAAACTCTGAAAACACTGCCCACATTGTCCCAGAGGGAATACCTACAAAAGTTTGCTCCCCTGGGGAAAAACATTTCACACACATAAACCGTTCCCTGAGGCAAAAAATAGAGTTTAAAGTGTGCATTTGAAGGCAAATAAAACTACCTCTTGAATGTTGTCCACATGTGACAGGTAAATGAGTCTTTTCTCAGTAAAGTCCCCTTTGTTTCTTGGCAACTCAGCATTTATGTTTTCATGTTCAGTGACAAGAAACTCCCCCCTTCCAAAATTCAAACCATCTGTGCTAATAGCAACATAATCAGTCCTAGCCAATAAATCACTCCATCCAATGTTCTTGACAACACAAATTCTGTAGTATATTAAAACATTATAATAAATGACAACATGGATGATCTGTGGGGCCTCTTAGTGCTATCTTCTTCATCTACTTGGGGGAAATTATGGCCTCCAAGATCTTTATAATTTGAGCACTTAGGTTTGCTGAACAGACTCCTAAAAAAGTGTCAATTTTGTGAGACTTTAAAACCACTCACCCATAGGAGAAACCCTGAGTTTTTCTTGAAAGAAGACATTGGGATGAAAATGTCTTTTTAATTCTATGGCTAAGCAGTCAGAGAGTCAATGAAAATCAACAATCTGGAAGCTAGTAAATAATGCAAAATGCTTTTTTTTTTTTATAGTCGAAAGTAAAAAGTATTTTTGGCATGGCTTATTTTGTATATAGTTCTATTTATTAAAGCGATGTTTCATAAATGAGATATGTTGTCCTTTGCTGTGAGAATGCATATAGTGTCTTGAAAATATTAAGCCATTAATATCCCCAGTCTCCTTAGGGCAATAGAGCATTCTATTTCAAAAATACAGAATCGATGTACTAAGACTGCATCCACCACTCCCCACAATGGCCACAATAATAAAGTATCTTGTGCAGATCTGCACTGAATGACTCATTATGAATCTTCCTGATTATTTCTTCACCAGGTAACTTTTTTGAGAATCCATCAAACTATAATAAAAATAATGTATGGTGATTCCTAGCACCACAAATGATAACCTATGTGCCTTTATAAAAGAACCCTCAGGAAACTTGTGGATTAACTCTTATCGATAATAGAGAAGATATAAAATACTTAAAGGGAGATATAAATAGGTACCTGTAAGCCATCACTAGGCAGATGGCTTGAAGATTGAAGTCCCACTCTGGTATTTCTCCTGCCCTAGTGACAGAGTGTCAGTTGTGTTGTACAGCTATGCTACATCAAGAAAACATTATTCAAGAGGGGGCTAAAGCCCAACTAACGTGCAAGATGTTGAAATAAAGTATTTAGGGAAAACATTTCGAAACTATAAAATACAGCACAGGTGGTAAAGCTGAGAGGAAGCTGTGTTCTTATGTAAGGCTAATAGATATCAGCATACAAAAGTCAATGTAATGTGTATGCATGCATTATTTATTGTCTAACGATGCACTAACACATAGGGTCATCTACACATAAAGCCATTCTGACAGTCCAGAGCACTAAAATTCAGTGCATCTTCCTAGAGACTTTTTTTCCTTGAGTGACAAACTGTCTAACTTTTAAAATATCTTCAAAGGATGTTTCTCAGAATAGCCCTGCCTGATTTACTCCAGCAGCCTTCATCACTTGTCAGTCAATCAATCAATCAATCAATCAATCAGTCGATCAACCAGGACTAGATATTCTCATAAACAATCACTCCAGGGCTTTTGTATTTTGTTAATCAGTGAAATTCAATAAAATAAAATAAAATAAAAATTTAGAATTGACATGTAGCTGCTAACATTTTATTTTACAAACAGGAATTTAAATAACAGAAACTACCACTCTTATAGGCTATTACCAGTGACTAATAAAATAAATTATATTTGAACATAAAAAGAAACAAGGATATATTTCAAATTAAAATATAGTCCTTTCCAAGATGAAGAGCTGAAACCTTACCTTGATATATGTTGACCCATGCGCACAGACAGATAAACATAAATGTACATACACATAATTGTCTTTTAATTTTATGGATTCTAAACAACCAATCATTCTTTTATCTTCAATTTTTTAAAATTTTTATTGAAGAAAAGATTTTAACTATTTTTTTTCTTTCCCCTACTCCATCCCCTCTGGTCCAATTCTTTATATTATCAAAATTTGATAGATCAGGGGGCAGTCTGGGCATAATTCTAAAACTTGGAAAAGTCCCCTATATAGCCATAGGGTGATAATGTGAGAGATTTCCCAGTCATAATTCAATTAAAAAAAAAAAGGGCTGAAAGAGAACCTTACGTTTTGATGTCTATGCCAATTAATTAATTTTCTCTCAGCTTCAAACCTGCCCGCTTCTGTGCCACGTGATGACCAGGGCGGGACTCTGCAAAAACCGCCTGCCTGCTTTGTCAGCTTACTCAGCCAGCAGGGGGCGCAAAGGGGAGACTGCAAGGCTACAGAAGAAAAAACAAACTAGTGCCTTCCTATTTGTTCACTTTTGTTTCCTGTGGGCTTGCTAATGGCCTGCTCTGAGCATCACTCCAGCAATGTGTCACCTGGGAAGTGGGAAGTAGCAGTTCCATCTAGTTGAATCTAGTGTGCAGATCCAATTTCATCACCCCTTCCTGAGAGACCTGCAGCAGCCAGCTGGTGTCCGCTCTGCAGATATTTGGGTTCCAGGAGCACAAGGCTCCTCTTCCAAGTCTTCAAATTTTAACAATCTTATGTTGTCTTTTTGTTCTGTCAGCTAATGGAAGCTGCTCCCTGCAGTTGCTACTTCAAGGATTCCTTAGAGCAAAGGTTGGCAAACCACAGCTTGTAGGCTGAATCCTGCCTGCTGCTGGTTTTTTAAATAAGATAGTTCCCCCTTATCTGTGGGTGATATCATTTCAAGACCTCTAGTAGATGCCTGGCATAAAAGATAGTACCAAACCCTGTATATACTATATTTTTTTCCTACATATGCATACCTATGCTAAAGTTTAATTTATAATTTGAACAGTAAGAGATTAATAACATTAACCAATAGTAAATAGAAAAATTGTAACAATAATCTGTAATAAAAGTTATATGAATGTGGAATTATTAAGTAAAATAAGTTGTTTTTGAACACAAGCCCTGTGATACCACCACAGTCGATGTGATAACTGAGAGGGCTCCTAAGAGACTAAGCAATGGGAAACATCTACAGTGTGGAGATGCTAGACAAAGGGATGATTCAGTCCCAGGTGGGATGCAGCGGGACATTCAAGATTTCATCACACTACTCAGAACGGTGCACGACTTAAAACTTACAAAAGTTTATTTCTGGAATTTTCTACTTAATATTTTCAGACTGGTTTATCATGAGTAACTGAAACCACTGAAAGTGAACTCGAGAATAAAGGAGGACTCTAGTAAAGGTTTATTAGGACACACTCAGTCCCATCCCTTATGTCTGAGGCTGTTCTTTTCTTGCTTCAACCGTAGAACTGAGTAGTTGTGAAACACGAACATTTACTGTCTGGTCTTTTATAGAATACTTTTGCTGATTTCTGAGTTCTTTTTTGTTTACTCTTTCAGTTACTTAGTTAATAAAGTCTTACCTAGCTCACTGTTGTTGTTGTTGTTGTTTTAATATTATATTCTCTTTGTTCAAATAACTGGGTGAAGTTTCTGTTTTCGAATTGATACAATGTGAAACATTTGCAAACTAACAATTGTCTAATAAGAGAACTGCAAAAGAGACACTGGAAGGGGAGCTGGGAAATAAAACAATCAGAGGTTAAAAGGACGTCCCTAAAAAAGCCAAGAAATTGCCACGCTCTGGAATTACCACATGCCTAATGCTAAAGAAAACACAATGAAAAAGTTTTGTACCAAGGAGAAATGATAAATGGTCAAGAGAAACTTTTTAATTGCATATACTAAAATCAGATAAACCTGTAGCAAGAATATTTATGAACAAGTACCATTGCTATGGAGACAGATACCAACAACAGATTAAAAGAACACTTTAAAACCAAACTATATTTCAATGTAAGTGAACTGTAGGACTATTCAACATTTTCCTTCACTCTGCCCTAATAATGTTAAATAGATCTTATAAAAGGTGGAAATATGGGCTCGGATTTCATCTCCATACAATTCTACATTCTTTTTCTTTATATGGCACTTATTTTGGTTACCAAAAAAAAAAAAAAAAAAAGCTATGTAAAGATGAGAAAAGAAATATAGGTATCAACTTATTATTTTTATTCCATTTTTTGACAGAAATCCATTAAGGATATAACTAGTGGGAATAGAGTTTCAACATATATTCCATTAGGTAACTTATTTTTGGCTGTTTATTAAGAAGTGTTGCCTAATGCACTGTTTTAATGACTAAATCAGGTTTTTCCTACCTGGTACACAGAGAAAGCTTTCTTGGCTTTCAAAAGTAAATGTCAGTCACTACAGAGAGATAACAGTTTTGTCTACCATCTCTGGAGATTTCGTTATTAACATTTCTTTTTTTATTAGCACTCGCTTTTGTAAGACATTAAAACCTTATTAAAATTCTTGGCCTCTAAATATTAGAAGAGCCTACTAAGATTTTCCACCACAGTTTGTAGTCGAGTCTTTCATATTTTCTAAGAGGATATTATTTTATACAGACACACAGGCAAACACACACACAAGCACACACATACTTCTCAATAGAAAACACTTATTCCTCATTACTCTGTTTCTTAACACATGCTTAAGGTAAATTGGTAACTGACTTGTATTCGAAGTCTGACGTAGTCTTTAATTATGAAAAAAATATTTGTGTTTGAAAGAAATTTCTATTAAAAAGATGTAACAACTGGAGAAAACTTTGAACGTGCCCTGAGTATTTAGATGACTGAAAAATGATCTAATTTAATGGTAATAAAATAACAGAAAATATTTTTTAGGTACTCTTTCTGTATCAAGTCTGCCTCTCTATCAGAGATGGCCAACTATGGATGGTGTTCCAAATTTGGCCCACTGCCTGCTTTTGTCAATAACGTTTTATTTGAAGACATTAAGGCCCATTTGATAACATACTGTCTATGACTGTTTTTGCACTACAAGAACAGATTTGAGTAGTTGCAACAGAGATATAATGCTTTCCAAAGCTAAAACATTTACTTTTCTTGCCTTTTGCAAAAAAAAAGTTTGCTAACTCTAAACTATGCAAATTAAGTATTTCTGATTATGTTATTTGGCCTCAAACTTTATCCTGCCTTCTTTCATTATTACTCAAAGAACCAAAGGTTGGAACATGTGAATTTATGCCTTCCAAAGTCTCAACATTTCTAAAATGAATGCATTCCTTTTCATTCCATTTCCGATAGTTGTCTGCTACTGCCTTTATATCTTGACATCTAAACAAACTCATTTTCTTTCTCCCTCAAAATCTATACTCCTTGATGAGCAAGGCTCTCTCCTTCCACTCCTTATTCACCTTCCTCTTCTCTCTATTCAAACTGTCACAACTTCAATTCCTTTTCTAGACTATTGTAGTAACCTCTAATACATTCTACCTCCATGCTTTACCTTTTCCAATCCATCTCCCTCATTATAAATAGAGCGATCTTGCCAGAAGGCAAATTGAATATGGCATTCCTTTTATGTAATTCCTTTATCTCTTTTCATCATCTCTAAGCTAGTTGTTCTTAGCATTGTTATCATAGAACTTTGGTATGAGGAGAGCTGTTCTATGTTTGTTTTAGATAGATGATAGATAGATGGATAAAGATACATAGATTTCACTGGAATTAAATAACTGAATTTTGAGATGATTTTTTTGATGAATAAGAAAGGATTTCAAGTTATCCCTCTATCTACTTTAATACCCTGGGAGTCAGACACATTTTTCATAAGAAAAGAAAATGGGATGAAGTTGAAATTAGTTCACTTGGAATTATGTTTTAATATGGATATGCCCATGAAAGAATGTGGCATATGAGAATTCTTCTTATGAGAACTGGTGATCTACAGGATAAGGTGCAGAATCTTAGCATGTGCTAATTGGATCCAGGATAACTTTCTCCTTGGGAATCTCCCAAAAATCCATCACATAGTTCTTCTGCCTATGATAATGATTGATCCATGGTTTTTTTGACTGTCCATTAGTTTTTATCATCTTGATATACTTTGCAAGCTGCTTCCTTGACCTGAATGCCCTTCCTCATCTCGATGCTTGAGGTACTTCTATTTATCTTTCAAGATTTGTCTTCAATAATTTCTACTCAAAGGTAGCATTTTTTGGTCTCTCCAGCCAGAGTTATATTTATCCTTCCTTGTTCTCCCCAAATACCATGTTTATACTTTGGTCACAGTGTCTGCCAGATGGTCCCCTTATAATCTGTGTACACGATAGTCAATTATTATATTTTCTTCACACCAGAGGATCTCACTGTTTTTTGTTTTTTGTTTTTTGTTTTTGTCTTTTTTATGTCTACAGTGCCTGGGACCCTTTAATATAGTGAGTGCCAAAAAATTATATGTTAAATGAATAGATCTCTATGCTACTTTTAAAAAACACTGAAAAACACTAATGACTACTACTGTAACTAGAGTAAGACATGGAAGAACTTCACTCATACTCAAGAGTTATGAGTTGGATGCTATATTATTCAAAGCATTGACAGATAAAGAACCTAAATTTAAATAAACGAATTCTCAAATGATGCGACTTCAGACTTTGTAAGGAGAAGTTTCTTGGGTAACCACATTCCTAGCATCATTAGCATTGAACTGTACCTTCTATTGACTAGGAAGTTCCTGTCCTCTATTCTGTATGGATAAAGTGGCAAATTGAGACAGATTCCTGGAGAATCCCATAAGGTTACGTGGTCAAATTTACATGAATTCTAAAGTATAGCAGATGCCAATTATAAGCAGAAATGTTTTCTCAAGAAAAGTGTGGGAGATTTAAAAGACACCACTCTCTTCTTCTTAATCCTGCACATGACAGCTGCTGAAATGACAATGCTTAAAAAGCATATAACTACTCTCAAGCCATTATTTTGAACTTTCAGAAAGAATTTTTTAAAGCCAGAGAGAGTTTTTGTTTTTGTATATGGTTAGTAAGTCGACCAATTGATAGAGAAAATTTCAAACAACTTACATATTGCTATATTATATAATTGTCTTTTTTTAAAAATTAAGTTGACTAGCAATATTTCTCTCATGAAATAATAGGGTTTAATTAGAGCTCATGATTTAGTAATGAAGAAACAGCAGGTTTTCACCTTGGAGTCACTGTCTAAAATAAGGTGGGGGAAAGCCATTATAGAAATAGTTTAAGAGATTTACCATGAGATAATTCAATCTGACCATGAATGGAGAGTGAGTAGTTGATTTGGGGGTTTTTGATAATAGCACAGGAAATAATTAAACTTGATCACTGACAAGAATCCTGCAAAACTGGCAAAGCTAATGGGGACATTTCACCTTCAAAAGTTTCCCTGAAAACATAGGGTAATGCCATTAGTGCTGAATTTGCCCACCTGTAGCAAAATTGTTTCCTTAGGGCAGAGTAAATGTGAATAGAAACCACAGTGTGATGAAGAAAAAGTCTGGGACGATTTATGTGTGTGGTCTGGCTTGAAAGTGGGTGGCAGAGGGAAGGAAAAAAAAATAATGACCTTTCCAGGGCTCTTTTATTCCACTAATTCTATAGAAAGAGCTGTGTTCTATGGAACTGGAGTGATAAAATGAGGGCTAAAAGAAAGCATAACAGGGATTATTATTTAAATGTTCTCACAGAAATTGATAAAGAATGTGAAACTTAGTACCATGATTTTCACTGGAATGGTACATTTCATATACATTGACAATTGGATGGGGGAAAATAGGATGCAGACAGTCAAATTCTAGAAATATTTGCCAAAATCCAACAGTTGGACAATAACCAAATAAATAAACCTTATTCATTTTAGTTAACAAATGTTTACTTAGTATTTACTATGTATCTGATACTCTTCTAAGTGCTTTATAAAAATCAACTTATTTAATCTTCATAATAATCTTACATGGTAAGTACTATTGTCATTGTCATTTTACTGAGGCCCAGAAAGATTAAGTAACTGGTATAGGGGCACACAGCTAGTGAGACCAGGATCCAAACTAAAGCAGTTTGGCTCCCACTCTTAACCTCATCTCCAGAGAGAAAAGGAGTAAGATACCCTGGGAATATACAGCATGAATTGTGCACAGTGTTGGTATTAATTAAATAAGCATCAAAATAATTTTTGTAGCACTAGAGCATTTCCTATACAGTCCCTCTTTACTTCTCCCACTTGCCATTTGCCATTGGTTCTTCTCCAGGATAAAGAAAATAAAGGAAAAAAAGAAAGAGAAGCCAACAGCAGAGTGATACAGACAATCTCGTAAGATGTCTCTTGAATGAGATATTACTTATTAGTGCAGTGACTCTACTAATAGTGTTGAAATGAGAGTTACTTTAAGTAATTTTCATTTTCACAAAGAAATGTTTCTTTAAGTTTTTCTAAGCATCTACCTTTGACTTCCCTTAAACTTTTATCTCACCAGAGATCCAGGGAAGTGAGCAATGTTTACCCTTTAGCTGAGTCTGTATATGATTAAAATATTATGTGACTCTCTTAACTATCTAGTCACAGGCCCACAAGATTCTCAGTTATACAGAACAAGTGTAACTTCCTTCGGAGTCAATTAGAATTGATTGAGCATTTTTCTGTATACCTGTGAAGCAAAAACCTTCTCTTGGCCATCACTTTTGTTAACGACTTAGACATCTCTCTTCCCTGCCCCATTGTAGCTGCTCTGACATTTTGTGCATGAGTTTTGGGAGACTGAACAGACTAATTTAACATATGGTTGACTCCACTGCAGGGCAACGATTTTTAACATATGGTTCATCCCCCTCTCCCCACCAAATGGTTGGATCCTATTGTTTCAGGCAGGGTTCATGTTTTCTGAGCTATTCTAGTCTGTATAGTCAGCTAGCCTTGTACACAGCAACACCAGTTGGTTTGGTTCGCGTTCCTTGTCCTTGTAGATACTTCAGCTCTCACATCAGCAACTGTCGGATACAGCATACAGCAGAATCACTTACATATGTGGTAAAATAGTAAGCTGTGCAACACAGGTTTTTATTTTTAGCTCCTATTGAAAAATTATTTCTCAAGGAAGGCATAAGACAGTAACTTGTAAAGGAAGATGACTGCTCTGTCAGTTTCATTAGGGAGTGAGTACCAGTGAAAACTTGTGTCTTCAATTCTCTATTAAAGCAGACTTTGGCAAGGCCCAGGTTAAAATGATAGTCTCTGCAATGTCTCGCCTCATCATGCCAGCCTGGAATGATCCCCACTCTGCCATGAGAGATGCAAACCAAATGCTATGAGGGCAAAGCTGTTGCATACTAAATGTTATGTCATGTTGGTCTGTGCATATGTGTGTGTGTGTGTTCTGGGTTTATAAACTCTGAGAGAATAAATAAAATATTGTAGTAAGTTATATATTAAGCCCATTGCCTATTATTTAAAAGACCTAAGTACATAATCATCAAATGCCTGATTTATATGCAAACTCTGTCCAGTTTCCAGGTATATTTTTGGCCCATACATGATAATATTTAAGCTATTTTCCTGGATCAGATCAGTGGTCCATCTTGTCTGCTTTCCTCACTTGTAAAATAAGGTATTTAGAGAATATAAAGTTATAAATAGCTACCAAGGCAGGCTCTTATGACTCAGAGAAAACCAAAATTTTAAAGATGCATCAACAGAGTTAGGTAGCCTATATTACTACTTTGTAGCTCTGAGGGATTAAGCCAAAGGTATCTAAATATAAACTCAAATCATTAAAAATATAACCTAAAATAACACTAGAAATTTCTAATACTTCCAAATCTCTTCTCCCTCCCTGTGTATGGTTAATCATCTCCTGGCTGCATTTCATAGTGGAAAAAAAAGTGATATTTTTAAGGCTAAGAGATCTGATTTTCCGTTCCAATTCTCCCGCTTACCAGCTATCTGAACTTAGGTAAGCTGCTTAATCAGGGTATTGGCTTTTATATCTATAAATCTGGTATAAAATAATTTATTAGCAAGGCTATTACAAGGAACAGATATTGACTGTCTGATAATTCTTCTATATTACTTAACACATAGAAATGAGATAACTGTTTCTCTTCTTTTTTCAGCTGTAAATAGCAAGCAGAAGCACTACTCTTTAAAATAATTTGGGTCTGATTTAAACAACCTGGCCACTCTGGAAAATGTCTTTAACAAGAGCAAATTTAAGAAACCTAAGGGGAGGAGCCAGCCCACTGTTGGCTCTTCCCTCTCACCTTTTTTTTATCTCTTTATCTTTGATAACTGAGAGATTGTGGTATTTGTCCTCAAAGGCAGGAAGTTTGTACATCTGCTGTACTTTGTACCCAGTCTTTACTGGATTATGTAGTATTATCTAAATAAACAAGAACATTCCAAACACATCCTCCCCATTGAGTGTAAAGCCAGTTGAGTCAGAATATAATTTCTTTGTAGTTGAACACACCCTTTAGGAAGATCAAATATCGAACAATTTACCAGCTGTAAGTCCCTAAGTAGAGCTGACTTTCAGGGTGTGGCCATCTTTGTGGTGTCTGAAAGACTTTTGGTTTAATCAAAACCACTTACAGGTTGATGAAGAAATTCATGACAGTGACCGATCTGACATGTGCTATGATACCAGCTGTGAGAGATCTTTAATATATTTATATTTATTGGTGTATAATTATTATATATTATAATATATAATTTATTATATTATATAACATATAATAGGATCTACTTTATTATATATAGCATAAGCTAATTATATATTCACATATATTTAAAAGTATATATATTTTTGTGTGTATACACATAAAAGTGTTTGTAAACATAAGGTATCCTCATGACCATTATCTGTCACTCCCCAACCCATCCTTCCCCTTGCCTTAGCCTTATGCAATCTCTAATCTACTTTCTGTCTCTATAAATTCTGTCTCCTATTTTAGATATTTCATATCAATTGAATCATATAATATGTGGTCTTTGGTGACTGATTTCTCTCACTGTAATGTTTACAAGGTATGTCCATGTTGTGGTGTGTATCATTACTTCATTTCTTTTTATTGCCAAATAATATTCTATTGCATGGATATGCTGCATTTTATTTGCTGATTCTTTAGTTGATGGACATTTGAATTGTTTTCACTTTTTAGCTATTATGAATAATGCTGCTATGAACATTTGTATTCAAGTTTTTGTGTAAAAATATATTTTTATTTCTGTTGGGTATATTCCACCCAAATGGAATTGCTAGGTCACATGGTAACTTTATGTTTCAATTTTGAGTAATGGCCAATTTTTTCCAAAGTGACTGCATCATTTAACATTCCTACCAGTAATGTTATGAATGTTCCACTTTCTTCACATCCTAACTAACATTTGTTATTGACTATATAGTGGGTGTAAAATGGTATCCCTTGTGAGCATCTCCTTCTTAAAAAGAAAAAAAAAAAACCTCTGCTTTGCTACATGCAGTCCAATTTGTCATCAATAGTAATAAGGTAGTGGGTGAATTCTTCAGCAAATACTAGTAGAAAAAGACTTCTAGTTGTGATTGGTGGTTTTCCACCGCAGAAATACGTGACATGAAGAACTGAAATGACTAAATGAAAGGCACTTTATATTTTGCCTTTTCTTTACAAATATTAAGAAGGAGCAATGCAACAGGGCCTGATGGACAGATAAACCATTAGGTTCTTCTCAGTATGAACCTAGAATGCCTCACTCTACGGCTTTAAGCAAGCGGGTTCCTGGACCCTCGTTATAAGAAGGATGACTCACTGAAGGACAGAAAACAGAGCAACTTCTTTAATTCCTGCTCCCTCAATGTATTTGGGAAAGCTGAAAATTTCATGGACCACTGTGAAATCAGCAGACGAAGCTGCCTGGATGCCAAACCATCCCAGACCAAATGTCCATAGCAGTGGGCTGTTGGTAAGGCTTCTACTCAAAAATTCTTGCCACTCTTGTATCATGGGTTTTATATTAGGCTAGGATTGATAGTGATCGGGAATACCAACAATATTTCATGCTACTCCACTTACAGAGAGTGTATGCATAACAGACGCCTTCAAAAAAAAAAAAAAAGCTAAATTAGCGGTGCCCATTTAAATTAGGGCATAATTTAAAACTTGTTGAATCACTACTCAATGAAATTATCCAGTGTTGATAATTCCTCAGAAAGTGCCTATTCCTTGAAGCTTCAAGAATAACCAAACCTTGCTTAGGTCAGTGGACGACAACTGAGGCAGTAGGCATTCTAGCTAGGCCATGATGAAATGTCTCTCAGCATCTAAATACATCACTCAGTAGGCCCATATTTGAAGCAGCCCAGTGCTCTTTCTTAGTCACTATTTTCTGATGACAAGGAATCGACTCAGATTTGTGCCATTAAGGGAGAACGATATAAAAACATGATGAAACATTGCAATTGAATTACATATGACCAGTCATCGTGGGAACTATACATGAGAAGACACCGGAACTTTCTTTCCTTGTGTCAGGACTGCATACTTTGTCATCTCCCTGCTCATTTAAAGCTCTGATGCTTTCTCTCCACTCTGCATCATCTATCCCTTTCTCTCAATGGGCATGTGGGAAGAAACATTGATTTGTGCGCAGAAAACAAAGGCAAGAGATCAATGAGAAGACAAGTGACGTGTTAAACTGCAGGCAGTGGACACGGAGAAGAAATCTAAGGATGAGTAAGAACTGCTAATAGCTTGTTTAAGAGAAAGAATGAGCTATAGGGGCAGTTCTACAACAAATCACAGACATTTTAGAAAGTTTAGTTTTCTTTTTACATGCAGCCTAATATGTTTTACCACCAAACCAAGAGCAAATGCTTAAAGGGACTAATTTAACCTTAGAAATGCATCTTCACTTTTCAAAGTTGACATTACTATTTAGGCATATATAGTCTCTACCTTTTATGAAATCGCTGAATATCACTTCTAAGTAATTGTAGTGGATATACATGACATCCTCTTTAACTTTTACAAAAGTGTGAGGCTCTTCTGAAGCATAAAAAGATATTGCTTATTTAAGCTGGAAACGAGAGGGGTTTAACCTAAATGAAGAAATATATCTTTGCAGCTTTATTCAATGTTAAGATTCTGTATCAGACAGAACTAAATGCTTTCTTCAGAATTAGAGCTCTTCTTGAGGGGGTGAATTCACTCAAGATATGCATTAATACTCTGGAAACACATTGCCTGTCACTTCTTACTGCTCGCTGCTTAATTAAAAGGGATGTCAGACGCTTCTGAAAAGGCTCTGGTAAATTGTCAAATTCAACAAAAGAAAAATTTTAGATAAAAAGCACCTTATGTAAATTATGCCTTCCCCCTAGCCCAATTTCCTTCCTTTTTCTAACCACTGTTATCGTCATTTTAGGTGACTTTTGTCTGGCATTTAAAAATGAAATGTGATTCTCTTATTCACTCCTTGGCAACATGCCCTGAGATATTCTGTTAAGTGTTTTCAATTATATGCCAGCCCCAATAAGATCTCAGTAAGAGGTTTTAAAAAGATATTTTATCTAGTGCATTATATTTTGCTATTTGAATATTATCCATGTTGCAATAAATACAGATAAATTAAGCAATGTTAAAAATTCTTATAACTTTAAATTTGTATATGGCTGAACATATATATCAAAAAGTTTGAGATATTAAAGGGTCATTTCAAACCTTTGTGTTGGAAATGCCATCAAATTTTTAAACAACCAAATCGCAAATATTAAAACTAAAATTTCACTGTAACAAATGGTTCGAAACATCCTCAGGAGCTTCCGGGGATTACTATGAAACTGGTTCCTGTGAGTGGAGAGCAGGAAGAGACTGAAGAAAGAGGCCGGCCACTCCAGAATGGTTGGTGTCAGTTTTAATAAGCAGAAGAACTGATGAGGCTTGTCTTGGGTGCTTGCAAGAGGACTCGATTTCTGCATCCACCCTTAGTAATCAGAAAAGTTTATACAGAGGCCTTAACTGAATTTACTGATGTATACTATCCAGACAGTCTCAACACCACATTTTTATCTCAAGGCTGCATACTTGGGGCAGCTTCTGGAACTGGGAAGGGCAAGTGGAATGCACATTTCAAGGACAAGAAATGGGTGGGGAGCCTCCAATCGCCCAGTTCTACCTCACAGGTTAACCAGCATTCACGTCTTCTTTATGACCTCCCCCAACACTGGACTCCGGGTATTATTTGGTTATATGTATTTATTTAAGTTATATAGAAAATAAGTTCCTTATTGACATTTAACTTGTTAAAACCACAAGTAAAAAATTCTTGCATATTGGGGACCAGTGTTATTTGGTGGAAACTGTTTTAGATAGAAAGGGAACTTTGGGATCCTAATGCAAGCTTCACAATTTTCCAAGGTGTGTGGACTTCGACAGAGTATTTAAGTATTTCATACTTTAATGTCTTCATCTTTTCAATGGGGATAATAATATGTGTCCTTCCTATCTTGTGGGAGTGTAGTAATACTTAAATGACAAAATGGATCCCAAAGGCTTTGTAAATTATAAAATACTGCATAAATATAAGGCATCAGTATCAATGTCTCTTCCAGTTGTGATAGAGCCATACCACTTTTTAACAAATGATGGATTTAAAACAGATTACCATTTTAAACTTTTTTCCAACTCTACTGGTTATAAAGGCAAACAAAGAAAACCCTATCAGAGTCGAATTTTGTTGGTTGTACAATTTTTAATTTGTTGTCATGTTTTACTGACTTCATAATGTATTTAGAAATTTATGACCTAAGTCTTCATCACGTAAAACACCTAGACAACAGAAATAAAAGGCTAATAAGAGAAATCTAAGATTGAATTATAATAATCAGCATAAAATAAATTAGAAAAGTGAAGAATTTCATAATTGCATATCTAGTTTAATGATTCTTAAGACATTTATGATATAAAGGCATAGTTATAGAATATTTAATAGAAACAGTGAGTTACAAAAAAATTTAGAATATTAATATCAAGAATTTATAAACTCTCACTGTAATTTCAAAAAACATAAATTATCTAAACAAATTGACACTTGCCAAATTCATATTTTGATAAATTAATTAGACTGACAGTGTTATCACTGGGAAAACATCCTGTTTGGTAACTAAAGCAAAAAAGATAAAATTATTTATCACTTGCTGTAAGGATAAATTCTGGAGTAAGTAATTGTTCTCTGAATAGTAGCTTCTCAAAAGTGTCATTTCATTTCTTTTTTGAATGTTTCACAAATTCGAATATTCCCAAAAGACAGTAGTGTGCCTTCATCATGCATAAGATGATTATAGGATGAGAGAATTTTTCTTGAGAGCCATTTCAAGAGTCATTATATATACTTTGTCAAGTTGCAGTTGGATGCCAGATGCATTAGGCTATGAGACTACTATTTAAAATAAAACAGAATAAGATAATTATGGAAATTGACCAGTTGCAAACTGAAAAAGGAAGCGTGCATGTTAGGTTTTTAGAGTTTTATTTTTGCATTCTGGAGCAGGCGACCTAAGCTTAATGGCTATTCCCATTGACTTTTTGGTTCTCTTTCACGTCTTTTATTGATTTCCAGGATATGAAGATTAGGCAGCTGGGATGCAATATTCACTTTCACTCCTGCATAGGTCTCAATAATAAGGCCACAAACAATCTTTTTTCTGACCTGGCTGTAATGAACATAAATCTATTACTTATAATTTCCGTTGTCTCATATCAATGGAGAAATTTCTGTAAGTATCTTTAAAAAAAACTATGCCTGAAGAAAATTTGCTCTTTAGGGGGAAAAAAACGTTACCTAATCGATGTGCATTTAATGTTCGAGCTGTCCATAAACACAGTTTATTGCTTATAACAAAAAAAAATGCGATCAATGGATGTGCATTAATTATTTTTTGATTAGCAAAATCAGAGAATGTTATGGTATACTATCATAGTCTCTAACTGCTAAATTTGCTTGAAAGTGGAAAAAAGAGATGAAGAATGTTGCTGATTGTTTGTTTGTTTGTTTGTTTTCCTATAAATCTTGAGCTACCCATCTCGACTGCTTAGGTTTGGAGCTAGATGGGCTCTGGTTAAGCATGAGGAATATTTATTTATTCAGATATTTATTCAATAAATGCTACATACCGAGCACTGTTCTACACACAGGTGATATTGGAGTTCGTGAGATAAACAATGTCCCTAAAGTCCCCGTGCTAACGGATCTTGCATTTTAGTATCTATGTACTGGAGAAAGCAATCTGTTGGGGGTGGGGCGGGGGAGTGTGTACATTCGAGCTGAGTTCAGGACAATGAGGAAGAAGAGTTTCTGGACAGAGAGATCGGCTAATAGAAAGCCTGAGGAGGAAAAGAGGTTGGTATCTTTGAGGAACTAAAAGAAAGCCAACATGGCCAAAGTATTAAGAGTCAAGGAGAAAGTCTTATAAGATGAGGTCAGAGGACAATTAGCATTCTCCTAACTGTGGGAAATGCATCTTTCATTTTTTTTCTCACTTTAAAGGTGCAAGTGAGAATTGAGAATATAGCAAAAATCTAATGCAGCTGATGACTCATGTCATCATTAGGATATGCCCAGTATGTTTTGACCAGCTGGCCTGACATTACCAGAATATGAAAAATGCCATTGCATGAGCATTGCTCTGCCTTAAAGACGCTGCTCTGCTGGACGATTTGTGAAATTAAATGAAAGAAGAATCACCTGATCTACAGGCTGAAGATATTGCAAAAATTCTGACATGAAGGGAGATTTAAAATTTTATATCTTTTAACATAGGAGAAATAAATTGTATCTAAACATTCTGAGGATTTGATTCTTAAGGAAAAATTACTTCACTCATCTAGATAACTTTCTAAAGTAAAAACAGAGTGTGAACCATCAGTCTCTTCAACTTCTTTTCCTCCAGTCCCTTCGCTTAGGTAGAATAGTCTTCTGATTATAACATCATATTTTTCAAATGTTTGAAAATAGTAAATGTTGCCAAGCAATTTTTAGAATGAAGACTTTTAATCTAGACTTTGGAAGTTAAGTGAACCTTTTGTATACCTATGTGTACATGAGTATAAGCCACTGCAGCAGAGTAGGCTATGAAGTTGAGTAGATTCTGTATTCATGTTACTTAAGTTTCAACCCCAGCTCTGCTTAATGCTTATTAGCTTGGGACCTTTAACAAATTACTTGTCTGTGCCAACATCTCTTCATCCGAAAAAAGGATATAATAGTATTACCTACCTGATAGAATTGTTTAGGTGCTTAAATGATTCAATGAATATCTAGAATGTAGTTTAGTGCCTGGAACATAATCGACACTTCTTATTATGTTAATTTTTCTGGGAAGAAAGTCCATGCAAAACATTCTCACCCTTCATCTCAAATAAAGTTAAGAACAACTGTCCGAATACTTCAGTAAAGATGATTTTTTAAAGCGACAATAGGCTACGATGTTGAGGTAATTAAAATATCATTCTGTGCATGTTACTTCCTTTCTGAGGATACACTCAATATTGTCATCTTGTTTCAGAATCACTAAGGTTAACGTCTTACCTTCCTTTATTATTAATTTCTCTATGTCACATTAAAGATTTTGTTTCACTAAGAATTATAATAACTACTTAGCCTTTGAAATCTCCAACCAGTACAGAAGTATCTATCAAGGAAGGGAAAAAGTTGTAGTTAGTTTAAATAGAATTTTAGAACTAATCTTCAGTTAAAACAATTATGGTTTTAAAAAACCATAATTTTTTTTTGTCCCCCCTTAATAGTCCTTTCTTTCGAACTCCCATTCTGGTAACCTTTTGCTAATTCTAAGATATAGAGCACTCCCTACCAATAATAACTCCAATCTCGTGTATGTTAATGGTTGGTGAATGCTTGAGAGAAGACTTTCCAAAACTCTAAAGAGAGAAGTATCTCTGAGTTTTCTTTTTTCTTTCTGACACTTCCAGAGGTGCCTTAGGACCATGGCAGGAGGCATGAGTGTGTCCTGAGCCTGTGTGACCTGTCTTATCTGTGTGTCAAGTTCTGTAGTTGTGATAAAGCTAAAGAGTGTCTGCCTGGGTACATGCAATAGGTAAAATTTCATAGAAAAAAAGTACAGTGAATTTTGGTTAGGTCTCAACAGTCATTTTTCAAAGTCTATTTAACATATAATGCTGCTGAAATAAGACATGTGTGTTTATGTGTTTGTATACATCCAACAAAAATGTCAGAAAACTATTTGAAATAAAATATGAAATAATTTATTTAAATCATAGCCAGAGTTAAATAAGCATTGTGTGCTAGTCTGGGAATCTAACTTTTATTTATCCATTGTCCATAAACAAAAGCATTCCATTGTTCAAATCATCGACTTACAAGTAAATGTTCAAAACATGAACTCTTTATAAGCAGGGTGATCTCTTAAAATAGATCTACATTTCAGCAGGTACTTTTTAGCGCTTTCTCTCCCTGCTCCCTGACCTCCAAATACACACCTCTCGTTTCTATACGCTTTTGGTTTCTGGCAAATTTTCCCTTGAGTACATCACTTCATCTCTGATTAGTCTGACTGACAAAATCTGGGACCACATCTGTTCAATTCGTTCATACAGCATTGAATTAAGGCTACTATCAATAGGACTCCCAGCAACAGGATGAAGCCAATTCAGTAACGATTTCTACCATGGCCCCTGGTCTTGGTCCTGAACCTAATCAGCTGAACAAATCCCACAAACCATCATGATCTAAATTGAAAGTCCAGGTGGCTTTCTCCTTAAGTTTCTGTATTAACTCCTCCTTTAGATCCAATGCAATGCTCTGGTTACAGTGAGATGTATTAGTGATTGCACAGAATCTGCCTTAATGTGCAAGGAGGAAGTCTATACATCATTTATAAAAAGTCTGGCCAGTGTGTTGAGGCTGATCTGGATTCCTTCAAGGGCCAAGGTAGCATAATTGATCAATTTAACTGGAGTCAGGGAAGGACAGATTTCATACTCACTTTTGTAAATGGATGACTAACATTGTAATTTGGGGAAGGGAGGTAGATTAATGTCTGGCTTCCACATGTGGCATAGAATTCCAAGGCCACAGATGGTGACTCTGGAAAGAAAGTGTTGTTTACAGCCGTTGGGGTCCCCCATATGGGAGCTACATTATTCAGAGGGCATAGGTTGTCAGAGTCCCTAAGGCAGTCTCCCAGCTAGATGATAGGTTTTAGGATTCCTAGTTCTATTTAAATAACTGAGTCTAGTTTTTGTTTTTGAAGGCAACCAGTCTAATATATTCTGTTTATCCATGTCACTACCTGGATAGTGACATGGATAAACAGAAGCTCATCTGCTCCATGGCATAACTGAGGATGGCAAGGTGGAGCACAGGGAGGCATATGTAGGTGTTTTGAATGAGAGGAGAAGGAACTGAGGCCATTTGGTTTATCCAATAAACTCTCAGTAAAGTTAAAAGGACCCACCGTGGAATCATAATCAGAACCTTCTGGTAGGAGATGATAGACCCACAAGTCAATTAAATTTGAAAGATGTGCCACAGAGCCATATCAGGGTGTCTTCCTTTATAAGAAAGGTTCCAGGGGTAATTCTGACAGATGAAAGACCACTAGTGGCCGTCTGCCCGCTTCCCTCCCAGGTCTAAGGTGCCTCTTCCAGGTTGTACTCCCTCTGTTGCCATAGAATCAGAATGTTCCATTTCAGTGGCTGTAATATTACTTTTTTCCCCCAGATTATCCCCCAGCTCACACCCAAACCTTTCATCGAGAAGAGTCGGAAGCAAGAGGGATGAAGGCATTTTTATAAAACTTAACCAAGATTAATTTGAATTTCTTAGGCACCGTTTGACCAGGCTTCCACCCAGAAATTGTGTCAACCAGGCTGAGCTGGTGTTGCTCTTTGGGTAAAGAGAGACGCATTATGCTCAGGATGGTCAATGCAGAATCCTGAATTTTCAAAATTGGTCTATATAATGTCCAATCTCTTTTATCCTGATCATCACCTGAGAAGCAACTGAGAGAGGATAATCTCTTTCTGGGATCAGTTATATTCAGTGACCAAATTGCCTTTACCCTGTGGTGTTCAGTCTAGGGTGTGATGAGGGAAATAGACAGAAATTTTTTCAAGTCAGTTTTCGAGGAAGTTGTTCTCCTACTCAAAACACCTGCAAATAGTAGATTCCTATAAACATACAGAATTGAAATTCCATCACACACTTTGATTATCAGCCCACCGTTGAGTTGTTTTTGAGTTGTTCAGCCCACAGTTGTCAGACTGCAAATGGCCCAGAAAGCCAAAAACTTGACACAGATTAGTTTCAATGGCCACAGTGGTGTGGCTGGAGCTGGCTGATTGGACTGGAACAGCAATCCTGTAACCTGAAAAAGTGTCAACAGTGATGAGGTATGACTGATAGTGTTTAGAGGGGTCAAAGGTCAGACACAGCCACTCTGCCCTGAGTGGGTGTGAACAACTGCTCATGTGATTTAGCCTCTCTCACTGCATGACAGATGGGTCAACTCCGGGAAGAGTCATACACTGGGCATCAGAAATGTGAGTTGCTTACTTTGTACTCAGTGTACGGGGGGACTGCATGCCATATTTGGTGCAATGATGGGTCTAGGCTACAATGGAGGCGATCTGGGGGGTCTAGGTGTAATCGGCAGCTTGATTCCAGTTGATCTTTTCAGATAAGCCCTGTTGAGTTAGCAGCTTTTCACTAGTTTGCAAAGAAGGAGATAGATGTTTCTCCAGAGGAATACCTGCCGCATTTTCATATAAAACACAAAGATGCCTTTGTGCTAGACCATGTATGTGCTCGAATACACCATTTCCATTCGACAAAGAAGGCTTCTTTGGCCTTAACCACCTCATTGGTTGCGGAGTCTGAGCTGATCAAATCCCAAGTGGGGATAGTAGACCGGAGCCACAGGCTGCCATGGATCAGACACGCAGTTTCAACGAGACTGAACAGCAAACCAAGAGCTGCTTTTTAAAACCTGCGTATTTGGTCACCATGTCAGGAAAGTGACAAGTCCAAAACCTCAAAGGGGCACCTTCTGATGAAAGCTGCCTTCCTTTTCCAGAGGTTCCATTAAGAAAATTCATTGGTCACAGAGACTGGAATTTCATCAGGATTGTAGGGCCTCAAAGGTAAAGCGTGTGCAAGGCCTGCTGGATGGCTTCCAGTGGAGCCTGGTGGTTTGGTTTCCACTTGAAGAGTGTTAATCTCGGGGTTAGTAAATATAAAGGACCAAGTAGAATGTTGAAATGAGGAATATCCTGCACAAAGATTCCAATAACATGCTGGCTGGCTCTATGTTGGGGGACTGAAGAGAGAAGAGCTTGATTGCTAGAGGCTTTGAACATTGTGAATCCAACCACGTCACCTCAATACATTTTATGTGGTGTGCATCCCCCTAAGTTTTATACAAGGTTCAGCTGCCCTTGTTGACACCATAGTCAAAGCCATTGAAACTGGGGCTTCTGACTTGCCTCCTAAGAAGATATTATCTATGGAAAGAAAGCTTTGGCAATCAGAGGGGAGAGGCACTTGTGCTGTCTTGAATGAGTCACTGGTGGCAAATGGCAGGGAAGTTTATTCCACTTTTCTACATGCTGCTTCTTCCAATCAGAGGAATCTCCTCTGACACTTATGTGACAGGGATATACAAATATATCCCTCATCAAATATAACATTCAGATGCAGAAACAACAACAAAAATATACATTGAATTAGCACAAAGTATACACTCATAAGATTACGCTAGCCTCTCGACTTCCCTGTAAACCCTTTCCAAATCACATCAGGTGACTCTAATTCCTCAGTGACCTGGTCAGATGGGGATTTTGATTTTGGCGCCTGTATCCCACACATCCATAAAACCTGGAGTCCTTCCCCTCCTCAGAGTTCTTCAGCATGCTCAGACAGATTCATATTATCTTTAGTACCCTCAGGGACAGGGGAAGCCTTGGCACAACCCCTAATCATGCTTTTTTTGTTGTTGTTCCTTAAAGAAATGAGGTCAGGGAGTTGGGGAGAAGGTGATCAGAAGATATTGATGGAGAAAGTAACTCTGTGCCACAAAGCAAGGCACAGTGGCTGCTCATGGCTCAATCAAATGAACATCCAGTGCTTTCTCTTTACCCAAAGCCCAATATGAGTTCTGCAGACCCATCCAGCTTGGAGTTAGTCTGCTACACTTTAATGAATGTCTGCAGAAAACATGAGCCTCCTGAGTCAGAAACAAAAAACTTTATAATTCATAGAACAGCAGAGCTTAATGTTCCTACTGGTTTCTCATGCCCCTGAAATCTCACAGGAGTGACTCAGAGGGGCCCAGGTGGATTCTGTGCCCACAGTAGGTTTGTGTTACAACTAAGGGATCCCAAGCTTAGGAAACCTTGATCTATTATAAGGGTTTTCAAGCAAAGCTGTGTAACCTTTGCTCCAGAGAGAGACACAATCTTTATTACACTAGATAACAAATAAACGTGTCCCCTGCTCCAAAAGGAAAACAACAATTTCTTTATTCCAAGGCTGTTCTCTGTGCAAATATCCCTGAAAAGATAGATTGTAACAAAAGGCTATCAGTGACTCTGCTTGCAAGATGTGCAGATATGGGAGTGACCCATGGAGAGCTGTCACCTCACGTACCTAATTTATCATGCTGTTGGGGTGATTAAATGAGATAAGATGCTTCTAAAGCATTTAATGAATATTAGCTATTATTACGTTGTTATTATAAATCTTATAGAGGATAGCTTACTTTTAAAAATAGTTAAAGACATTTTAATTTATTAAATTTTATAGTCTTTCGTGTGAGAAAAATACAACTAAATACATAAGTAATGTTTGGAAAGCCAAAAGAACTATGCATGCCTAGACATAATAAAATGATATTCATGTCTTAGTACACAGAAAATTCTATAGATGGCATATATGAATATAAAACAGCTCCTGGACTTGATAAATGTGTCTATACATTTTAATGTGGTTAGGTTTCTCTATAGTTATGAGTTCTAATTGAATGCTTTAGGTTAATAAATAAGTGATTAATATATTATTAGCAATTTTTTTTTGAGAAAGCAGATCTTTTTTGGGGGGTATTGTTTCCAGAGCCCTAAGTGTTGTTGTTGTTGTTTTTTAACAGACAAATAAGTGTTTATTGATCTCTTGTAAGTGTTATATATTCTTGGTTTTTCAAAGTTTGGCAAATATTTGTTTAGACCATCTGCTTCTCCCCATCTCTAACCTAGTCCGAAGCTTAGTTATTAGGCTTAAGGTTTGTGGAAATTTGTGGGGAAAATAGCACCTGTTTTTGTAGTACCACTCCTTAAGTCATCCTTAATATTCTTTATTAAAAAAAAAAAGGTTTCATTATGTAAAATTTTAAACATATACAAAAGTAGAGAAGATATTATAATAAACTTTGTTTACCCATCATCCAACTTGTATAATTATCCATTCATAGCTAAACTTGTTTTATCTCTACTCCCATGAAACACGACTGTCCCCTTTTCAAATTATTTTGAAGCTAATCCTAGATAAAATGTTATCTCACCTATAAATTTTCCAGTAAACTTCTCTAATACTTGAGGAGAGATTTTTAAAGATGCCCATAATAGCCGGATCACATTTAAAACTTATTAATTTGTTAATATCATCAAATATCTAGTCAAGGTCACGCTTCTCCAATTACCTTATAATTTAGTTTTTATTTCCATTTAGTTGTTTAATTAATTAATTAATTAATTAATTAATGGATAAATTTGAATCGGGATCCAAATAAAGTCCCTATGTGGAGATATACGTCTCTGGAGCCTCTTTTAATTTATTTGGTTCTATTTGGCAACTTTTCTTGCTGAAGAATCTCAATCATTTGTGGAGTTTTCCACAAACTGGATTTTTATGATTTTATTCCTGTGGTTTCATTTGCCATGTTCTCTGTCCCTTGCATCTTTTATATCTAAAGCCCTGATAATATTCAAGTTCAATTTTGCTTTTTCCATGTTCATCTATTTTAATGAGAGAAACTCAAAGGTGAAATTGTGTAGGAGCTGATGTTATCAACAACTGGTGATCAGTGTCGGATCCATTGTTCCATAAAGGCTTACAGTATGGAGATATTTTAAATTAATTATTTCTATAAGGAGAAACTTTCTCTCATCTGCTACTGCTTGTAAAGGAAAGGCAAGATAATTGCTTTTATCTTTCCCTTTATTTATATAATGATAAAATGGTATCTTAGCATCCAACGTGACCAATTAGTTTTTTTTAAGTATTATTATAAACTCACAAATTTAAGCATATTTCAGTTTTTAGGCAAGGCATGTTTGTTTTATCTTTACTAATGATTAAGTTATTCCATTTTTGGCTGGTGAGATTGGCTGCTGTCTTTTGATAAAGAAGCATCTTCTTTGTTATATAACAAGAAATCCATGCTCATTTTATATATTTCCTGCCCCAGATCTGGAATCAGCCATTTTTCAGGAAATCTTTTATTCTTTAATGGGAAATATATTTATAGGCCCCAGACATGACATTTTAAGGGGAGAAAACATGCACTCTAGACTGGGCAATCCAGAAGACCAATAAAATACTGAATCATGTTTGATATTAGATAAAGGAAAACAGGAGAAATAGATGTTGGAAGACTGCTTTTCTGCTTTACTACCTAGATCATAATATTCACCATCTCTAAAAAGCAAGACACATTTAAATCAAATCACATCCTTTGTTTCGGATAGAAAAATAAGGTAGTTACTGTTTGCCTGAGTACACATTTATTACTTCAGAATTTTTATTAAGTGGAAAAGTCTTAGTATTGCCCTTAAATACCCCCTTTAAAGCTGGTTTTGCTTTAAGAAGATGTTTGAAAAAACAGGTGCGGTTTTCTATTGATGTGACTGATTTAATAATGTTCCTCTTCATTTTGTTTATGCAGCCTTATTTGAACTGCTTGCTCCAGCCTGTTTTAAGCTTGATACCCTAATTTGGTCTATTTCTGTGGGTATGAAACTAGGAAAAGAGCTGAAGTGAGCAGAAATGTATATTATCATCTGAGATCCCCAGTGCTGGGGCAGCTCTGCATTTGGTGACCTGCAATCTCAGAGCCTGTGGATGGGCAGCTCCTGGCTTGGATATGCATTTTGATGAGGCTCCCATGACAAATTTAATGGAAAGCTCTGGCTAGCTGATGCGTAGCTGGCCTCCTGCCCTCATTTAACACACAATGCATTCTTCATTCCACATACCATAGTCTATTTATGGATTCTGTTCAAGCTAACTCAGAAAATAAGATATATTTCTGGCCTGTTTAATAAAACTGGACACATAGGAAAAGAAGAGAAAGAATTGCTCAAACTCTCAGCCATCTTTTAGCATACAGATGGTAAATATAGGAGGTGTTAGTTGCAAAAAAAAATGAGTTGATCACGGAGATTTGCTTGAGTGAATTTTGATTTTGTTTCCAGCAGACCTCCTCACATGGCATTGTTTATGCAAATAGACTCTCTTTTCAGAAACCGTCTGGCTTCAGAAAACCCTGTCAGTAGAGCATAAAAGCTAAGTTGTACAGCAGCAGTTAGCAGACCTGAAAAGCTGGCTGAATGGAGCAATGGATGCAATATGCAGGCAGGCAGGCAAACAGAGGAGCCATTCTTCTCTGGGTCCCAGTGATGTGTGGAGAGGCAGCAGAACCCAGAGGAAGACAGAAAAGCCCAGAGAAAGGGGCAGTCACCCTTCTGCTGGAGAAAAAGAAAAAACTCAAGTAACAGTAGCCCTGGATTTTATACAGAAGTATACTAAAAAGACAAAAGCAGATTTCATCCTTTTGACTATATTTTTATTGGCTCTGATATCTGGAAATATTTTTGTCTTTCTATCTTTTACTTCTCTTAGATAAGATTTAGAGAAAGAAATAGTATTATTTAATCACTTACAAAATATGAAACAAGCTTTGGCTTCCATTTTCCTTTCATTTGTGTCCTGAATAGCATTCCTTATAGGAACAAATGAGTAAGTTTTATTAATATTAATGGCAGAGGCGAAATGGGAAATCTGAAGGTTTTTTTCTTGGTAATCTATAGTTTCCTGGATAGTGCGTTGGGCAAAAAAAGCTGGAAATCTCCATTTTCTCTATTTCATTGCACTTCACTTGTACTTAAAATACGTTTATATGCATAAATAGATTAACAGAGCTGTCGATATATATTGTATTTACACCATTTATGTGTTGTTCTAAAAATATAAATACTTCACTATGAACATTGACTTTATAAATCAAGCAGCAGGGAACAAAAAAAAATCATATAAATTCTGAAGTATATTTTGGTTCCCATAGAAGTTTATTTTATTTTGTTTTTCACTTTGTGAAGATAACAGATTTTCCCAGAGAATTTTCTTGAAAGGTAAGAAGCATAAAATCAAAGGTGGTTAAGGCACTTCTTATCAATAGCTGATAATAGTTGATTTAATTTTCCCATGCACCATTTATTATAACTTGGTTTAATAAAAGCTCCAATTTTTCTTTTTCTGTATGAGTGAATATTTTTTTCTTAATTGAATACATCAACATATGCAATGACATAGATTATATAATGTAATATTATTGTGTCTAAATACAGAAAACACTGATGCTCCAATATTGAATATATGCATATACACTTTTTACTTCAACATAAGATAGTGTTTATTGCATCTATTCTTGCCATATCTTTCAGAGTATTATTTTTTTTATTTTTTAAACTAGTATAGAAAGCTATTCGTTCTGATCAGGGATAAAATGAAAAATAAAATCCTAGGCCAAGCTATGTAAAGGAGATGAATAATGTATTTTTAATTTTAATAGTTCTGCCTCCTTTGCTTCCGCTGCCTTTAAAATGATGAACAGGTCCTCTAAGTGTCTTTTAGGGGCATCGTACCATTGCAACCAAGAATGTCAAAAAGCTTTGTCTTTGTGAGGCATGGAAATCGCTGGTCATTATGTCCACCTTAGAAGCACATATTTTTGAACTGCACAACCCCCAAAAAGCAAATAAAGAAGAGAGTGGCATCATCTGTGTTTCATGGGCCTGCCCCTCTTTGGAAATGTCATTGCCTTTGCTCTCCTTAATCACCCACAAGAATAACAACAGACATTTTAGGGGGAAAGTTAGGGGCTCTTAGCAAAGGGTTATTTTCTGTCTGTCATCAGTTTGGATTTTGCATATCAATAAAAAATTAATAAACTAATTTCAGGCATATATGACACAGTTAATGTGGAAGGACCATTGTTAGGAGAGAAATAGTATATTCTTATCAGTAGATTTAAACAGCTATTCATCATTTCTAAAGGGCAATTATTTGGAATCCATTAAACTGGAATTTATAATACCCCTGCATACTGAATTTTAAATAGAAATCTGTATTTAGATGAAGGAATACATTAGTATAAGTCATTAGAGCAGTGGAAACTCATGACTTGTTCATTTTTCACTTTTTTTTTCAGACAATATGAAGCACCAGTGATGTTGGTCCTTCACTAAAACCAAACACAAAGAAAACTCTGCATTCTTTTCAGTAGCATTGTATGGATATTGACTTTTTTTGTTATTTTTTAATTTTCGTGTTAAAATTATTACACATAAAATGAATCACCCCATGGAAAAATCAGTAATGGATAGAAAACTTCTGGCTCAAAAACGCTGGCACCTCTCTGTAGGTGTGGCTTCCCTGACTATACCTGAGCATCTATACCCTGAAAGTGATAACTTAAGATGGCATATCAAAGCTAAAGAGAGATATGTAGAGACGATTACACAATTGCAGATAGAGTAGAAAGAGCTCAGTTTTAATTTATACAAATATAAATTACAGAACATTTAAAAATAATTTTAGAGCTGATAATTTTAAATAACATGAAAATATTGGCTATTAGACATATTTTAATACACGAGTCAGAAACATTTATAAATATTATATTTATATATGTAAAAGTGATGCTTTTATTGCTATAAAGGGATAGAAGAAAGCTCGCTTACCAGACATCTAACCTAGTCAATCAATAAATTTTACACTATCAATTTACTTAACATTCCCTTTCCCCACATAAACTGTGCTAAATAAATTATAGTCCTGCCTGTATTAGAATAAATGCCAGCTCTGAATTAGTGTGGCCTGGTAGAAATGTTTCTGTGTAACATCTCTACTATATTCTCCCAGCTTGAACTTCTGTTAACATTTATGTGGTAGTTATTTATATTGACTTCCTTAGTACATGTACTTGGCAATGGGAAAATTGTGAAACCACAGCTAAGAAAGATGAAGATAAAGAAGATCTTGCTAACCTGGACTTTTCTAATCAAGGCTTTACTAAGCTTCCCTGCTCTCCACCCCTTGCCCAATACACACACCTATCTCTCCATTACGTGCACATCTTACTGAGACAACTTAATGTAAAGGAAACTAAAATAATAGTCATAAGCTTTCACGTGTGTTGATGTGTGCTGGCAATAAATCAGATTTCTAAAAAACACAACATATGGCCCTATGACTTGCTGCCTCGTTTGAAATGATGTGAATGCAGTCTGTTCCAGCATCCATATTACTAAGGTTTTCTTGACAAGAAATTAGCTTTTAAACACATGTACAAACATGTACATTTGCTTATATGTGCATGTATACACAAGCAAGTACACACTGTACTCAAATACCTTATATCAAACCAAATCATATGCCAATAAACATATAAGCTGGGTAATATTGATTTATAGGCAATAATTACTAAAGTTCAAAGTACCATAAGCCATAGAGCTGCTATCTAAAGTCTTGGATAATATACAGTCATACTAACAACGAACAGCAACGTGCTTACATATGCAATGGCAACAGGAAACCCAGCCAGCTGCTGAAGTTGTGTTTGTGGCTGTCTTGGACTTTTTCTAGATGCATTTTTACAATGGTTAATTGATTTTATTTTTCTGATATAAATAGATAAATTTATCTCACTTAATTCACAAAATAAAATTAAGCATTTGCTAAACAACTTTTAACGCAGCATTAAACTATATATTTTATGTATATAAATGTGTACAATATATAGTATATGACATACTATATATGTCATATATGTGTGTGTGTGTGTGTGTGTGTGTGTGTGTGTTTGTGTATAAAGTTGTTAGCAGATGTTCATAATAGCTCTACTTACAGGGAGACTTATATTAGTTTGCTAGACTGCTATAACAAAATACTACCCAAAATACAAACCCAGTGGCTTAAACAACAAAATTTATTGTCCCAAAGTTTTGGAGGCTAGAAGTTCAAGATTGAGATGTCGACAGGGTTGGTTTCTTTTGAAGAAGATGAGGAAGAATCTGTTCTAGGTCCCTCCTCTGATTTCTGGTGGTTTGGTGACAACTTTCGGCTTGACAAGTTCCTAACTTATAGGCACATTAGCCTGATCTCTGCTTTCATGTTCTCATGGTGTCCTCCCTATGTTCATGCCTGTGCTAAATTTCCCCTTTTCCAAGAACAACAATCATATTGGACTAAGGTCCCACCCTACTCTAGTATGACCTCATCCTAACTGAACTAATTAATCTACAATGCCCCTATTTCAAAATAAGAACACACTCTGAAATACTGGAGGTTAGGACTTCAACACACAAATGCAGACTTTGGGAAGAGCCTTTGTGAACCAAGTTGAATTAACGGCTTTAGGAGAGATCGCCTTTATTGAAAGCCAAGCTCTCTTACATCACTCCCATTCTCAACTGTGGAAGGAATCTGGTCAGGTGGACTAGACAAGGCTGCCTTTACCCGACACATGGGTGTATACTTCACCTGAGCAGCAGTTCTCCTAAGTATTACTTTGGGCCAAGATATTACACAAACCAGTCTAGCCAGAGTCCAGGAATACAATGAAACTAGGCTTAGAGATATAAGTTCTGGTATGAGTTTTAAAGTGGAAAAACTTGAAATGGGCAGGCTAAGTAGCTACTCTGGTGTCTTCATGAAGACTTTTTGAAATCTGATAAATCAGGAGGACCCAGACTGTTAGAGCTATGCCTTTCTCTGGAATAATGCCAAGAAGGCCATTTGTATCTACCAAGACCACAGTTTTTCCAAATGAGAATGATGTTAATATTTCATAGGTAACTTCTTTGGAAAATTTATACTAATATTACTACTAGTGTTGAAAGTATATCAACCAATAACATCTTGTTATAAAATAATTAGAATAGAAATCTTACCTCTTAAACTAGCTCAGTTCAAGAGTCTTCATTGAGGAAATGGAATTTGGTCTTTTATCACCAACTCAGAACTCACAGGACTACATAACTTGTAAGTTTTACTTAATTTCAATCTGTCCTATTTTAATAAAAATACAATGGTTTGTCATCAGATTTCTGATGTTAAAAATTCAAAATTATATGTGTATAAGAATGCAGAAGGTGGCACATATATTTTACTTAATAAATGTTTATGAAAAGAGTTTTGAAAATTTTTTTCAATGTATGTTAGAAAGCAGAAAATGATGAATGGCCCTCTGGAGGGTGTGAATTTTTGAAATACATAGTTATTTGGTGAGATGTGGACAGCAGTTTGGAAGAAGCTGCATAAAAATTCAAGAAGAGATTTAGACAAAAATTAAAACATCATTGTGGTGACTAGAACAGATTTAGTCTGAAAAGACATTTGCTCAACAATTAGATATGAAATATCTTCTTTATCTAAAAGGTGGGAAGATTATGTCTATCTACATAACTAGTAGAATATGAAGAACAGAGAACAAGCTGTGAATGAATTCCAAAATAATAGAGTTTGGAAAAGCATGCTAAATATTGTTTAGATATGAAATAAATATGCTCAGTAAATTATCATATTACCTATTGTGCTTTTTTTTCTTGTGCTGGAATTTTATTTTTACCTTAGGTCAATGCTGTAGTTGTTAAAAGTAATGTCATTTAATTAAAATTTTACATAAATAGTTTTACTTTATATAATTTAGTCATAATCTCAGTTCTATTTAGGGCTATCTCAGCTCTTAGTTTAAATTCCTGATTTTTTAGATTATGATGCTCTTATGGACACCATCTCACGATAGTAGATAACTGCTAGCTGAGTTTCGTAAGGTCTAACTACAAAAATTTACATAATTTCTCGACATCTATGAATAAAGCGGTCTTATTATGTTGTTCAGTTAGAAATGAATTGATTATGAATTGAATAAAGTCTCCCCCAAAAGATGTCCGGTAGCCCTCACATCTGGTACCATGAATGTGACCTTATTTGTAAGTTGGGTCATTGCTTTTGTAATCAAGTTATAAGAGGTCATGAGGGTGGGTCCTAATCCATTTCAGCTGATGTTTTATAAGAGGAAAAGGGCGTGTGAAGAAAGAGACACAGGGAGAGATTGGAGAGATACAGCTGCAAGCTAAAGAATGCCAAAGACTGGTTGTCACCACCAGAAGCTGGAAAAGGCAAGGAGGAGTCTTAGGGGGAGTATAGCCCTATTGGCACCTTGATTTTGACTTTTAGCTTCCAGAACTGTGAGAGAGTAAGTCTCTTGTTTTAAGCTGCCCAGTTTGTGTTATTTTCTTACAGCAGTCCTAGGAAACTAATATATTGGGTTGTGGGTATTTAGCATTTTGCCTGCCCAGCTAATGCTTGTTATTATAGAAACTACATGCTTATACAAATCAAATTTCAAACTCCTTGAAAGCAAGTATGTGCTTTCTTTGTCTTTAGTTCCACTTTGAAAAGACGTATTTGCCCTACACATATTTTAATTCTTTGTGTAAGTAATTTCTTTAGTAGTTAAGGGTATACAACATAACCATAATGCCTGCTTATGCATGATATATAAATCACTAAATGGGTGAGGTTTATATTGTTCAAGGCTAGAATGTTTTTAGGAGTGATTTGTGTGTTTTTTTAAGTAGACATCAAATCTGGACCTTACTAAACTAAGTAAATAAGCCACATCTTTCCATACCGCAACCTCCTTCTGGACTTTCTCTCCAAATTATTTCCATCTCTTCTTTCAAACCCAGGCATCCACTGCCCTCATGTTGCTCCTTGGATGTATAAAACTTCTCATAGTGCCTATCCAAGCCTGTTTTCATGTAAAGTGCCCTTTTCTACATTCCCATTAGGGTCAAAAGCACCTGAATTAAAATGCCTATTTTTTTTCAGTGAGACTTTATCTCAGCTGGGTGGAAGCAATTTGACTAAATCAGTTCATTTTAAGAAATTAATGGCAACCTATTTGATTTTCCCAAGGACATTTGCATTTGAAAGAGGAAAATTATTAACATACATTAGTCATTTATTAATAGAAATTGATACAGCATGCAAAACAAAGAATTGCATGGTGTAGGAAGAAATTTTGAAGGAGATGGCCTTTTACATTATTTGTTATATCCTACCATTAGATAAGAGCCTACCCTAACATTTTGGTCAGGCAACCATGTTTCCCCATTCTGGATCACTTGTGAGCACGTAAAGATCGGCTCTAATGTGAAAATGTTGCACAATTTAAGATGAGTATTCAGATTCATATTTAATTTTGATAGAATTTTTAGGGTAAAAATGTTTTTTTTTTGCAAAAAGGTATACCAAGATTTAAATTTTGAAGTCATTTACAGGACAATATTGAATTATCTAACTTCAGAGTGTCCCAACATACTCTATGTGAAATTAAAATTAAATAACCAAGAACTCATAAATTATCAGGCACAGTGCTTGACATTCATTCATTCGAAAATAAAATATTTATTGTGTGCCTATTATGTCTCAAACACATTGTATATGAACAATAAAAGAGGTTTTCTATATCCTTCGTTTGTTGGCAAGCACATACACAAAATACGTAACAGCATGGCATTACAAAGACTGAAACACACATAATCAATTATGTCCAGCAAAAGCACATGTTTGCCAATTAAATTGTGGTCATTTCTTTTTGTCATACCACTTCTAGTTTTGTATATAATTTCTCTTCATTGCAATGTATTGTTTATAGTATTATTTTAGGGAAGTTTAAATTACGGTAAGTATTCACATGAAGCAAGATACAGTTGTACAATGGTGTTTGTGCTATAGCAGCACTATGAACTACTTAGTTAGATTTTAATAATTTTTTTAATACAGAAAACTTTCACTTTAAATATACTATGAAGGAAAATTATTTTTATTGTTTATTTTTTACATTAAGAAAATATACACCTTGTATATAAACATAAAAAACTCTATTTATTAAGTTTACAGAGCAATGAAATTAAATTTTTAAAAGTAAAGTTTGTTCAGATCAACTAACTGAGCTCTAAGAAGCTGCTTCTTTTCATTCCACATGAGAACAGTTGAGGACCAGCATTCTTTTACATCCCAAACAGGGTGTGATAGGCAAAGAGTGTTTAAGGTCATGGTTTAGACTTACCCTTAAGCTTCTACCAATAATAAAACTCTAAAAACCTTCTAGGCAATAATTCTTTTTGTTTCCAAAGGTTAATTGCAGATTTTTCTTTCTGTGTATTTCTATCCTTCGAGCAAATATTCCATTAGCAAATTAGTTAACTGGCTCAGTGTATCTGATGATCTGTGTCTGTTTGCTAGCTGTAAAAAAAAGTCAGACGTCCACATTCACGTCTAGGCACATACAGCAAGTCTATACCCTAGTTCTATGTGGCTTTGAATGTGGTTTGTACCACACAAAAAAAATTATATGGTTCAACCAATGAATACCACAGTGTGTCTTTTTTTTTTTTCTTTTTAGTCTGTCCACCTATTTGCCTTCTTGTTATTTGTATGTTAACTTAAAATAAGATAATAGTAATGCTTCTCAATCAGAATCTCCTCTGGAGTTTCTAAAGATTTTTCATCTAGGATAATACTGGTCACTGTGATTTGGGTTGACCTTAGTCAAATCATTTCACCTGGTTAGGTTTTACGTTCTTCTATGAAATAAGGGGCTAGCACTCAAGACTTTCTCTGATTTAATTTCCAGTGATTCCATTACTCGAATTTCTGTTCCGGGCAATGCTGCTGCAATAGAGTAGCGCTCCCCCAGTTGGTGTTTGCTGTGTGGGTCCCATGTTCAGGTAGTGATGAAACCAGTAAAAAAGAAGTGTGGAAAACTCTCACTAGTCGTGACACGGGGGTTAGCAGACAGTGGGCTAAAGCTTGATCTGAATATCTGCCTAGGATGACCTATTTTTTTTTTTTTTTTTTTTAGTGAATGGAACTATTTCAGATTTATTTATGAGTAGGACTTGAGGAGCCAGGTAAAGAAACAGTAACTTCCCTAAAAAGGTCTTCTCTAGGCTTACACTGGTTTTGAAACACAGACTCAGGTTACTCTTTAGATATACAAGCTTGGATGACCTGATTTCATTTTAATTGTCTCCATAATTTATCAACTGAGGGAAGACAATGACTGGGTTTTTATTTTGCTGTATTTTACATAAAGATGTTTGCTCATCAAACTGATATAACTTTGTGTGTGTGTGTGTGTATGTGTGTGTGTATGTGTGTGTGTGTGTGTTTGTGCAAATTTATCTGGTCAATAAAGTTTTGATGAACTCATACTATAAGAAATTATATCTGGTAAATCAGGTGAGAGGAATTCATATTATTGCCAAATGAGAGCTTGAATCTCAGAATTTGTTCATCTTACACTGGCAACAGAAAGATATCGCTTCCAAAAATGCAGCGTTGAGGCCCCAAATACATTAAATCCATGACAATGGTACGTCTATTTGTGTTTGTATCTCATGTTTGTATTCTTTATGAATAGCAGTGTCTTCAGTTCACCTTGTAGTTTTCTAAGCATGATTGCACTGGTGCCACTTATTAAGATATGGCAACCAAATTAATAAAGCTAAACTATATTGAGTCAAACTTTGAGATTTTTAGACTGAGAATATAATATATGCATTGAAGACTCAACCACACTGTTATTGTCTTCTGTTTATAGGTGCAGGTCTGATGATATTTATTAAACATTAAAACTATCCTCTTTCAATTTTACCTAAACACCCCAGGAAGTTGGTGGCACTCTGTTTTTGCTTTTCATAACTTTAGCTTTGGCATTTTCTCTGGTTTTCATTTGCTGAATCTGAGCAAAGATCAATTCCAAAAAAGATTTTTACTGGGTCGAAAAGCTCAATGAACTAATAAATGTCCCTGCTTTGAATAACTATTAGCACTTTGCACTTATGGACACAACACATTTAATAAAAACTAATCTTTCACTGCCTAAATTCTGCTTTCTCAAAAAATTCACAATGGTATATAAGAATCAAGGAGGAAATTAGAGAAAATTATGCCTAATAACAGAATATTCTTTTCTGGATTGATCTTTATCCTAAAAGCTCAAGGGTCATGTTTCCTGCTACTCTTACTCAGAGGCTGTCCCAGGAAAGTTACCTTCTGTTAGATGATTATGTCTCGAGCCCAACCTAAAATTCTGAAGTGAGTGAGACATCGGGTCAAGATTGCCACAGTTTTGTTGTATGGGCCACTCCATGAGATTAATCCGTACAAAGATGAATGCTTACATAAATACACCATTATCATCAATTATTCTAATTTTTACATTCTGAAGAAGAGGTATTGTATTTATTCTAAACCTCTCACTGGGCAACTGAAGCAGCATCTTATGGGCTATATGAAATGGTGACATAAATAAAGATGGTTTATCCTCTTGGCACATCAAATTTACTGAAAGATTTTGGAGAGAAAAATAAATGTATTGATCTGTTAATCGTATAAATTTATTATTTATTAAATATGCACACATATGTAATAGAGTATGTACTATTCATTTAAAGTTTTGTGATAAAAGAGACATTGACGATATTTCCTTCCATAGACGTCTTGTAGTTTAATTCCTTAGCCATTATCTTCTCTCATCTCTCAGGGCACATACTTATTTATTTTTTCTCTGCCATTAGGAGTTCTGAAAAGAAAAAGTTTAAAGAGTCTTGTCCTAAGCAATGTGTATGTGAATGGAGAAAGGAAGACAGTAATAGGTACAGTATTATACAATCGCTTTTTTCCTTCTGTGGTGATAGTAAGATTTATCTACTTAAACTAAATAATGTTTTGATCTCCGCTGACTTATCTGATGGTAACATCAAGTTCCATTAACAATGTAAATAGAAGAAATAGAAATTGCATGGAGGGAAAACATTGTATATTGTTTAAATATATGAATGCTGACAGATCTCCTTTTTTTAATCCAAAGAAGTCCACAGAGCCCAAAGATTAACATAAAATGATCTGGAAGAATGTTTGCCTTGGCGGGTGACAGTTTAATGTGTACCTTCTCTTATTCTGAAGTTTTGTCCTACTGAGAACACACTTGCTTACTTAAATATTTAAATGTTAGCCATTTGTTTATGCCCCGTAACTATCTACCTGAGAAAGTTTCCTCTAAAAAGTTTTTCTTGACACACAGAGACCATGGTAACCCTCCTCTCTCTCCCAGTCATTCTGAACAATTACTGTCATGCTTATTGCCTTTTTAGCTCTTAGAGCAGTCTCTATCGTATTGTACATTTTGATAGGTTCATAGGTCATGTATCCAGATTTTGTTTGTTAAAGCATATATGTATATATAATGTATAGATAATGTTATATTATATGTATCCTATCTATATAATATATTTATTTCATGTGTGCCAAAATCATTGTATAAAATCTATATTGCCCCTAGAATATCTTTAATAGGGATTTCATAATCCACATTTCCAATAACATAGGTCAAATTTTGCAAATTAGATTTCATAGAATAATATTTGCTTGGAAATACTGATAGATATCTCTTGAAAAATGGAATGATGCAAAATTAATTTGAGGTACGCTAACTAAAAGCAATTTGAAAACATTTATTACTGAACTTTAAAAGTCTTTTGTATGTAATATGTGTGATGGATATTTAAAATGAGGATATAATATACAGAGGCTGCCAACCTTATTTAAAAGTGGTAGGCCGTCTCCAGTTGAGCATTTTGATTGATGGATTAGAATTTGATAGGGTATATTTCAGGAAATACCAGATATTTAGGATACATCAGAGGGTTCAACATTACACTTTGCAGCTAAAGATACTGTAAAGCACCTGTATCAATAATACTTTAACTTTTGGTCCTAGTAACTGTTTTTATATATTTTTTTGTTGATGTCATTATGGTGACATTGGGTAACAAAATCCAGTAAGTTTCAAGTGTACACTTCAACAGTAAGGCATATATATATATTGCATTGTGTGTTCACAACTCAGATTTCTTTCTGTCACCATGTATTTGACCCCTTTTACACCACATCATGCTCCCAGGAAACTCTGGTTTCCTGTGTTAGAAATCTGCGGTCTGGACTCAGTATTTAGAAGCCGACTTCTTTAACAATTAGTCAAAGTAATTGAAGTAAGTCGTAGAGGTGATCAAATCAAATATGTATTGAATACATGTTATCAGAAGGAGAGTTATAAATGTAACTGATGTTTTCATGGAATTAACTACAGGGACTCTAGGGCAAAGACAACTGTTAGAATATTTGTCTGGCTGTATATCTGGAAATTCTAGCCCCTTTTAAAGTGTTACCCAGCCCATCCCCACATATACAACTTTGCAAGTCCAGAGAATTAGTCCACATAGTTTTAACAAATTAGTCCCCCAAATGGCCTTCTAGAAAATATCATCTTCCTCCTCCCTGATTCCTTCGAAAGGATGCAGTTTCTCAGACCTCATAATGTTTTGCAGGCCACAGGAATGTTATTTGCCATGGGTTCTGATAATGAATAGAGTTCATTGAGGATGCACATGGACTCATCATTACTCTAGTTACCATAGTTATAACTATTGGCACCTTCTCACATTTCAACAAAGCCCTGAGAAGTTAACCAACACTATTGGAGTTACTAGGTTCTCATGTGTCTATCAAAGTCTTGGCTGCAGTAGATGTTACCATGGCGTGCTTAGTGAGGATGCTCCCATGCCAAGGGCATGTTTTCATATTGTGCCAAAATCTCTTTGGGCCAAAGGCATGCTTTGTTGTTCAGAGCCCTCAATATTCTAAACTTATGTTCTCTCTACTATATTAAAAGGATCCTAAAGCAAAATAACTAGATGCTTTCAAAATGTTATAGGATATTTAAAATAGCCCTCTTTCAGGTTTCATTTTCAGTCCTTTCTCATTCTAGGGGTCTGAGCTAGAGGCTAAATTTGAGAGGCAAATATTGGGTGTAATTAATTCCCACCCATCTCCTCCCATATTTTTCTTTTCTTTGAAATAATTTTCTTTTACAGTTGGTCCCCAAGGCTGTCACATACTTTGATCATTAATAAGTGTGTTCCACAAGTTTTTGAGACGTATACAGATAATCTATGTTAATAAGCACTTATAGTTGGAGAAAAATTATTTACATATTTAAGTGTGTTGTTTTTTTTCTACTTCCAGTTAAATAAAGTAGTGTGACCCATCTAAGGTAGGAATGTAGGTAGGAATGAAAACAGAAACATCTTGAAGACAATTTCTTTTCTTGCCATTTGTAAGTCTAAGCTCAATGAAGAAATTTTACTGGACATGAAAGAAAGGGAGGAGCGAATGCCTTTGAAGGGAGAAAGGCCGAGAATTGACAAAGAAGACTTTTCCGAGCGAAAAGCTAGGAGAGTGATTTCTTAGATCCATGAGTGATTCAAGAATCATTTTCTCCTAACACAAAGTGATGGTTTAATTCCAAGAAAAAAGCTAAACTGAATTCTAGCACTTGAATTCCAAGCTATGGAAACATCATCTAGGTGACATTGGAGCTTCTAGATAGAAAAGACTATGTGGGCATAGATGATGGTATTTCAAGGGTAACTAAGGAAGAATAAACACTGGAGAGCTAAATGTTTGTCTCCATTAATATCTCTGGATGACTGAATTACCAGACTTGAATTCCTCATCAATCTAAATGACAGTAGCTTGAAGTTAATTTAATTTTATTTAAAGACAACACTTATCTGAGGTAAGACTTGAACCTGCAAGAATGAGTTAATTAACTTCAGAATGCAACACAGAAATACTAAGAAACTTAATTAGCATCTTTGATCTCATGAAACTTGCATTTGTTCACTTATAACACCTAACTGACATCTTCTAACAATGTGAGGCAGTGTATGTCAAGTGCCATAATGGGTACAGAGTTTAAAAATGTTTAAATTTCAAAGCACCACATAAGTGGCATAAGATGGTAGAAGTCATCAGAGAAAACAAGTGACTTCTGCTGGGCCATAAACAGTGGGCAGGTATAGATAACAGAGAAGGAGGGAGAATATTTCCAAGTAGTCAAACAGCATGAGCAAGACTGTGGGCAGGAAAGAGAATCATGTTTTCAGGGGAGAGTGAGGAGACCAGCCTTACAGGAATAAGGGAAGGGAAAACAGATCCACTAAGAAAATTATAAGGACATGATGCCGGACTTTGGCATCTTATATTATACCAGGCTCTCCGAACTTACCTTAGACCAGAGATTATTCGGTTCAGCATTTTAATAAATTAGGTGGGTGAGGGTAAAGGGAGTCAAATATATAGTGACGGATGGAAATTTAACTTTGGGTGGTGAACATGCAATACATATACATATGACATATTATTGAATTGTACACTTGACACCTATATAATTTTGTTAACCAATGTCGCCCCAATAAATTTAATAAAAATAAAAAAAATGAGCTAACAATCAAAATTTTCTTTTCTTACTTTATAGACAAATTCTGTAATAAGTAATAGATATCATTCATAAAGTAAATAATCTGTGCTACACTTTTTAGTAGGTGACTTATCTATATTATATCTAATCCTCATTATAAACAGACACAGGTATTAGTGTCTCCATTTCACAGATGAGATAACAGGGACTAAAAAAGATTGAATGACTTGCTTTAAATCAAGTAGATTGAAAGTGCTAAGCTATGAGCTGTGAGTCATGGGCAGATCCATCACTGGCTAATGCCTGTACATTTTATTTTAACTACACCATGTTATCTCCAGCACCAGCAATTCAATAGATAGGTTATTGCACTCTGGGAGAACATATAACTACAATAATTAATTAATTGGAAGAAAATAAATAGATAATATTTTTAACTTACTTTCAGCTAGAATTATGTTTGAGAAATTTTAGGAATAAGATGAAATTAAAATTTTTGTTGATTTAGAATAATGTCATATAATCAAGAGGATGATGCATAAAATTTACATCAATTAACAAAAGCAAATAAAATCATGAGAGTAATTTTCACTGTTCAGAGTTATGAGTTATTTTTAATTTAATTTAATTTAATATTATTATCAAAAAGGGGCAGAATCAACCAGTCTACAATGTATATAACAGAGAAAATAATAGAATATGACTGTAATTAGCTGATTGTCCCCCTCCAAAAGATATATGTTCACCCAGAAACTGTGAATTTTTCTTATTTGGACATGTGACCTTATTGAGAAAAGGGTCTCTGCAGGAGTAATAAAGTTAAAGTTATGGAGATAAGATCATCCTGGATTAGATCTTATGGGCCCCATACCAATGACAAGTGTCCTTGTAAGAAAAGAGAAGAGAAGACAAGACACAGAAGAGAAGGCCACCTGAAAGAGGCAGAGATTGGAGGGATGCTGTCCCAAACCAACAAACGCCTGGAGCCACCAGAAGCTAAAACAGGCATGGAACTGATTTTTCCTCAAAGCCTCCAGAAGGAATCAACTGTTCTAGCACCTTGATTTTGAATTTCTGGTCTCCAGAACTGTGAGATAAATTTTTGTTGTTTTAAGTCATCCATTTTCTTGTACTTTGTATGACAGCCCTAGGAAACTAATATAATAACAAGATGCATTTTAAACCACAGTTCATCGGAGTTCAAAAAATTCTCTCTTCTGCATATGATGATGCTAGTCTTTCACCATACCGAATAGTTTCCCCAGGGACCAAACAAACAAATTACACAAAATACACTGAGAGAACAACATTGAATGATGTACTCGGATTGGGCCTCTGTTTCTAGAAAGTTTTCTTAACTGAATTTTCTTATAAGCAAGAGTGGACACTATGAGAAAATACCAGAGATTTTTGGAATTCACTCTTTTCTGATCATTGGAGGATTGTGTTTATTTTACACAGAGCTTTATTTGAAGAACAAGTCACCACATGCTTGAAAGGACTAAGATGTCTATTTACCCATATCCAAGCTCAGAATTTAGGCTTTCATAGCTCTTACTTTTCTTTTATTTCAAACATAAATACATTTATATGAAATAAATATTTCCCTCATGTACATATGAAATAAATGTTCAATGATTTGTTTACAAAGCTTTTGTTATACATTTAATTACTTATGTAATTTATTTTATTTTTATGAGACCAATACTTTAATATTTTTTTTAAATCACAGGAACACTTGATTAAGTAACCACCATAAGATAGAATTAGTGTTCTCATAAATAAAATGTCTACTTTTAGAAATAGAAAATTACTAAATTCTGAAGCTCATCCTTCAGTGCTCTATTTATAGATTATAAGTTACTTTTAAGGAAACATAAATATTTTAATTATCCTAGCCATTTATTGAAGTTTTCCTCCCTTGATTTAAAACATGATTGCACTTATAGCAGCCTTCTAAAATCCAAGCTCAAATAATATATTTTTATATTGATAATATAATACAACTCTTATCTCCTACCATCTTTTCTCTTCTTTTATGCTCTAAAAATACCTACTTGACTCAAAGGCCACTCCACTAAGACGTCTGCTATTACCCTGGTCAGAAATCATTGTTCTCTAAACATGTTTTATTGTTATATTACTTTCAAAATTGTACCACATGCAGCCATATGTTGTAGTGATTTACTGGTGGTGAAGGTAAAAGCTATTTAAGCAGACGTAGGAAGTCACTTTCACTTGATAGGTAACCTCCAGTGACTGGAAATGAATGCCTGAGGTACCATGTTGAGAAGGATCCAAAGCCGTGTTCTGGTTCAGCAGGAATAAAACAGAGCAATACTCTGAATGAATAGGAATGTGTGTCACACGTGAGGCCTTTGGGTCTTTCTATCCTTCAAGGTAAGACCATAAGGCATTTGTCCATCTTTTTCCAATAGAGCCAAAACTGGTGTATATGTCTATTTCCTATTAGCCTCTTTAATTAGCTCCAACATAAAAATACTAAAATCCAAAAGAATTCACCCAAACTAGCCACACATACGCTATCTCTTGCTTATGGAATTCTAAGCTCATCTTCCTTCAGCTGGCTTCAGACCTCCTTATTTTAGCTCCTTCAGGTCCCTGATTTATTTGCATTATGGTTCCTTTTCTTGATTCATTCTCCTTTGGATTTATAACTAGTTTCAAATTACTTAGCATGAAAAAAAAACTTCCAAATGGATGTTTCCTTATTTCTCAATTCGTTGTAATAAGCGTAGAGGCCACACCCACTCCCATCTCAGACAGTGAAGCATTCCACAGGCGGGGCTCCATCGCCCCCACACATTGAGGGAAGGAGAGATTGTGAATATAACAGGCTATGCATAAACAGTGCTGGACAGATATTTTAATTGGCTTATTTTAAAATGCATGTATATATCATACACTATACATCACACAAAGTCTCCCCGCTTTTTGTGAAAAACGTAATACTTTATACTTCAGTTATTATAAAAAATTAATGAAAACATTGGATCATCAGCCTGTCATTACACTTTAAGTAAAACGTTTGGTACTGAAAAACTTGAACTGACCCTGAAATCTGCGGTCTTGAAAAACACTTAAGTATACCATTTCAAAATATAATTTGACCTTCACAAAAGTAAGAGGGCCTGGGTCTTTATTTTTCCCTGCTTTTATGTTGCATTTTGATGACAGCATTTTTTTCCCCACATAATGTATCTTTTGAATAAAGTCTAACTACTAGTAAGTCAAAAGAAAAAGCATCTTTGCATGGAGTCAAGATGTTCATGATTTTTGAAAAAAGAATAAAGTGTTTACTTTTTGTTTCGTTTTTACTTTTCCATAATCTTTCATAAGTCATATTTGCAACCCCAGGACTTGTTGACTGAGAATAAAATAATTCATTTACAAGCCCTAGGGTATTTTGCAGGGCATAGGGTATATGCCTGGAATTGAGCACTAATAGAGCATGGCAGACTGGTATGTCTCTCAGTTTGCTGAAATCTGTGGGAGTAAGGAGATTAGGAACTAGGATTCTCCAAACATGTAGAGTGATTTTATACATATTATATAACATATGTAATTATATAATATATATAAATAAAGGTTAGAAAGCCAGGAAAAGCAGATAGGTGGTATAGTTGTAACCGAGTATGAGAATCATAATAGAAAAAAAAATAGTTAAAGCAAGAAGAAATGGGGAGATGAAATATACTCCGGTATGAAAAGATTTAAGTCTAGGATACTCAGTTTAGTCAAATGGAGATAAAGAGCTTCCAGTCTCTGAGATTTAGACAGACAAAAATTCTAGAATACAGCAGAGTAGAGTCCAAGGTCATGTCAATGAGCAGTGGTTCATAATGCCTAAGAGATAAAAACAAGGGGCCAAGCCTTAGCTTAAATTAAGAAACCAGACAAGAAATGGTTGGGATCTAGTTTTTGTATCTTGTAAAACAATCATGATGCTAACAAGGGTGATGCAGGAAATTAAGTTACATTGGAAGGAAGGCTCAGTGTTCCTTTTAATGGCTATTGTTCAGGATGAGAGCAACAGAGTCCGTGCAAGAAGCATCACAAAGCCAGGGTTGGGGCCACTCAGCAAGGGCCCGTGAGGAACCATTTCCTCAATACTCACACAGCGATGGTTAGGACACAGGATTTGGAGTCACATCTGGATGTTAATTTTGACTTTACTACTTAGTAGCTGTTAAACTAGAAAGATAATTAACCCTCCTGAGGGACTGTTTCCTAAAATATAAATAATGGCTAATACTTCGGTGTTTTGCTGAACATTATTTGATGTAATGTGTATAAAGCACTTAGAAAATTGCTTGGTGTATAATTAACAATCCTCCAAACAAGAATAAAACCACCAAATAGCTAAATATTATCACTATTCTAGATGGGAAATTGGAGGATCAACAATTTTAGGTAATTCACACAAGTCACCCAAGTAGTAAACGCTGAGCTAGGATTCATAGTCATATTTGTCAAACTCTAAAACCTGCAACTTTCCAACTAAATCACACTGAATGTGGGTATAATCCAACCCAAATTCAGAGAGTATAAAGTAGAATGAGTTCATCCTTGACCGTATCAGTCGCATGACAACTTTGCAATGATGAGTAAATCTCCATAAACGAGATCGGCTATCAATTTATGTCAACATGGATAACATTAAAAAAAAAAAAAAGCTCGCTAACTTCTAAATTTTACTTAATCTAGATATTAAAGTGGCTTAAAATAATCACTGCAGCATGTGGTGCTATTCACGTAAGGATAATAATATATTTGTTTACGATAATATGCAGAAGCTACGTGCTTTACTCCAGTTCACCCAATGAAATAGAGTGAAGGGACTGTTTCAAAAATCTTGAAACAGCATTCACAGAAGCCAACTCAACACTTATGACTAGAATTTCTCAATGTTTTGCAAATATTTTAAAAATCTATCTTTCACATTTCTTTCCTCACTTATTGTCACCTGCTACTTGTCTGACATAGTATGCTAGTCATAGGAAGTAAATATAAAATCTGAAGGTAGGCAGTGAGGAGTGCCTGACAGTTTTCAAGATCTGTTGGGATATGTTTCTCTGAAGATTTTATAGAATTAGCAGTTTCTACCTAGAGCCTAGTATTTGCCTGTTTGGTCAAATACAAATCACTCCAATGGCAGCAAAAAGAGATTTCTGTCTTAAAACTACAGCTAGGAGTCAGGTCCTATAGCTTTTTAGATCCTTACTTTGATTTATGAAGACAGAAAAATAAGACAATACAAAAAATGCTATGCTAGTCAGAAACCAGTGAAGTGAAATCAAGAATAACACTTTGTTCTGATTAGTGGAAGGTCAGAACTAATCCTCTCTCTCACCCTCATTTTGAGACCATCAGAGTGCAGTTTTGCAGGGAAATGATGAATTGGGGGTTGTCTTAGCTTGCTAGGTGCTGTAGATCTCATTTATTTTATTTTACAAGTCATTTGGCACAATGGTAATAATGACAATGAAATTGGATTCTTGCTACTTAAAAAGGCCTTCTACTTTGTGCATAAATACCTTGGTCCATGCATTCAGTTGTCAGGGGAAGGCCATTATCCAGTTACCACCTCTAGTTACAGTAACTTTAATTCAGTAATTTTAGTGGCACAATCAGGCCCATGCATAATAAGTAGGATAAGGATTTGCCTACACAGTGCTTTTTAGAAGTATGAAAATGATCTCTTCCCAGAAAATCTTGTCTACCGACATGTAAAAGAAGCAGAAATCCTGCTATTAAAGAACCATTTCTTTCTTGTAAAACTCTATGTCCTTATGCAGCTTTTAAAAAGCAAATATTCTGCTGTTATAAACCATTTACTCGTTGATGGGAACCTTATTATCTCCTTCAGGACAACTAGTGAAGATTTTGAGTAACAAGTGGAAGTGCATGTGTCTGATTATTCTCTGTACCAGACATCTTACCCAACATTTTCTTATGCACGTGCACTTAATAAATGATTTTGGATAAAAAGTAAATATCTAGTTTCAGTGCACAGTGGAAAAAAAATAAATTGCAATATTCCAAGTACTATGGGATAAGAAATATTGATGGCAGATAAAGCAAGAATAGAGAGTACATAGGGACAACTGAGGCATTGTCAAAGATTGGCAGCTGAAAAATAAGTGTATCTTGAGTCTGGATGGGGTGAGAATGAGGGTTACCAACAGGAAAATCAGAGGCTTAGGAAGGGAGTGTAGGAAAAACATCCAGACAAAATTCACAGTTCTACTTTAAAGTGATCTTGACAGAAAAAAATTTATAAAATCATGCAAACTGAAGCTTTTCAGTTGACTATTTCAACCACACATCTGTTTTTTCTAACCTGATCCCACTGTGGTACAGTTGATTTGGATTATTTTCAAAAGTATCTCTTCTAAGTTTCCTGATGAAATATGCTAAGCACATTTTGTCCCCTTGAAGTAAATGTGCTTTCCATGGTTCATTAAATCACTGTGTCTCAAGCATAATTTAACTCCATCCTCATGTACACCTCAGGATTAATCCATGCATTACTAAAATACTACCCTTCTGACTATTGCAAAATTTGATAAAGTTAAATATATTTTTTAAAGTAAAAAATATTTCAAGAAATGAGTTTGCTCAATTCAGGTCTAGTACTTCTAAGGCACTGCCCAGCTTTATAATTTTCAATTTATATAATAGTACTCATTTAAAGAGTGTTTAAATACAGCTTTTAATCTATCCACTCATCACATACACATGAAATAGAATTTAGGATACTCCTACTTGCCACTGATGACTCTGATGAGTTAATATTCTCAGAGCTCACTATTGTTAATATTTGGGGCCGGTCAAAATGCATTTGCCTCAAAGGACTTGAATCACAGTAATAGCTTAAATAGGGCATCTGAGCTTTCTGCTCAGATAGCTCCATGCTCTATCCTTTAAAATGTTAATGTTTAGAAACTTCAGATACCTATTAACCCCCAGGTGCCTTAAAATCATGAGAGGCCTGAACACTGAAAAGCTGAGGCTTCTAGATATCTAGAAAAGAATTCTTACAGGTGAAAATGTTTACACTTGCTTTTGACAATCTACATCCCTACAGAATTTAGGAAACATTTTCTTTCTTTCCAGATCGACTTCATAATTTTACTTCTTATGTTGTTTCATATATTTCTTACTCTATTATTGACAGATTTGCATGTTATGTGTTTTGGTAGAAATAATATGTCTTCCTTTGTCACCAGCATGAGTATATTTAAAAAAAAAAATAAAGAAGAAGAAAAAAATTGTATTTTGAAGTACATGCACATTCACTTATTTATCCACTCAGCATGCATTTATTGAATGTTGACCATGCATCATGCAGTTTTAGAAAAAATGGGCCAAGTCCTTGCACTAAAAGAGTTTAAAGGCTTTTGGAAGAAAATAGATATTAAAGAGCTGTACCAATAAATAAATAATTTTAGAGGAAGGAAATACTAAAAAGAAACAAATTAGAGTACCAGAATAAAAAGAGATAGATGAAGTGGTCAAAGAGTGTCTGAAGACAAGTTGCCATTTGAGTAGAACTCTAATAATGGGAAGAAGTGAATCCTGAGATTCTGGGTACTGATGCTCCGGGCCCATAGAAGAGCAAGAGTAGAAATGAGTAGCCATTGCCAGCACAAGAAGACCATTGTGGCTAGAGTGAGTTGAAAGAGAAGAAAAATAGTAAGAGATGAGTTGGAGAGAAGAGTGAAGGGTGGGAAGGCAAAAGTACAGCCTTGTGGGAATTTGGATTTATTCTAATGATATGATTTGGATTTTCAAAAGATCACTCTGGCTGCTGTTTGAGAGTGGTCTGTCCTACTTCATTTGGGCTACTATGCCAGAATACCATAGAATAAGTGGGTTGTAAATCAGAGAAATTTATTGCTTACAGTTTTGGAGACTTAAAAAATTCAAGATCTAGAGTCAGCAGATTCAGTGTCTGATGAGAGCCCACTTCCTTGTTCATAGACAGCTGTCTTCTTACTGTGTCCTCACATGTCTAAAGATGGTAGGGAGCTCTCTGGGATCTCTTTGATAAAGGCACTAATCTGATTTATGGGGGCTCCATTCTCATGACCTAATTACCTCCCAAAAGCCCTACTTCCATGTCTTGTCAAGAATGAATAAATAAATAAATAAATAAATAATTTTTATTATTAATAAATATTAATTCATTCATTCATTCATTCATTCATTCATTCTATTTATCTATAAATTATTTATTTATTTATTCTGCTACTATCACATTGGGGGCTAAAATTTCAATGTATGAATTTGGGGGAGACTTTACATTTGGTCCATTGCATGGTCTTAGTGGTCCAAGGGTGGAATCAGGAATACTGGTTATTTTACTTTCTCAGTCTTTATAGTTTTGAGTATTGCTTTTTAATTCGTCTTCTTTGGTGCATGACTGACTCTGGCTATGAAAGTGCACAACATCATTGTTATCTCTAGTCTATGTAGAAAGTAGAACCTACCCTGCCATTCTCACAGGTTTTATGTTGGGGTGATAAGGACAGGAGAATGAGTTCTCCCATGTCCACTTCACATGAGCTTTGTGCATGATTTCCAGACAAGAATAACTGTCAGATTGCAGATTTTTATTTATCTCTTACTTTCTGAGGCAGAGTAGTAATATAGAAACAACACAAGATTCAGATTAGAGCCTACTCTCCATCACTTATTAGTTATATGATTTTTGGAAATTCAATTAATATGTCTATACCTTAGATTCCTCTTCTTCAAAGGCAATACACTACTGTAGGATCAAGTAAGACGACACATGTGATAGAGCTTTATAAATTTTAAAGCAGTATATAAATGTTAGGTATGTTAATAAATGAGTATCTAGGTTGACCTTAATATTTCACAAGATAGTATATTAAGGTGCATTGTCATACACAAAATTGGACCCCTATGGCTAAGCTCCCACCTTTATCTTGGAATACCTGCCACACCCCAAAGTCAACGCAAAAGTAGAAACTAGAAAGGAAAGGAGATAACATACATTAGAATTAAAAGTGGGAAAGGTAATTTGAAGGTCTATGTTGTCCAGGGGTAGGCAAACTTTTCTGTGAAGGGCTAGAGAGTAAGTATTTCAGGCTTGGCTGGGTATACTGTCTCTATTGCCACCACTTACCTCTGCTGTTGTAGCATGAATACAGCAATACACTTTTCTAAAAAAAAAAAAAAAAAAAAAAAAAAAAAGATGCAAGCATGGCTGTGTTCCAATATAACATTATTTATGGACACCAAAATTTGAATTTCATGTGATTTTCATGGTTCAAAAATATTCTCCTTTTAATTTTTTCCAAACGTTTAAAAATGTAAAAATTGTTCTTAGCCTGTGGGCCATACAAAAATAGGCAGTGGGCTGGATATGACCCAAGGGCTATAGTTGGCCAACTCCTGATATAGCTCATTCCTCTTTCTCCTCAATTAACTGTGACAGACAACCCAAAACAACTACCTGCTAATTTATCTGTTAGGGAGACTTGAGAAGATAGAATAATTAAAACTTTGCAGTCAGATAATATCATTCAAAAAACAAATAATGAAAAAAACAACAACTCTACTTATACAGAGAATTTTAAAAAGACTTTAATTAAATAAAGAGAATGATTTATACATGCTATGTCACAGCAAATAAAGACTTATACTGGAACTCCACTGATAAGAATGTCCAGCTAGATTAAGAATTTTGCTAAATGACACATGTAAGTTTATAAAATATAAATAGACTTCATTTGTAGAACACATAGGCTGTGTTGTATGCACAGACAGACCAAGTTCACTGTTGCTAAGAATCCTGTCAGATTAAATCAACCTGCAAATATATAATTGTGACATCTTGTTCTTATTGGTACAATGTGTGCCACTGTAGTCATTATCTCAAAGCTCTTTCACTCTGAGGAGCATCAGTGTTTAATTATATTCTTTTATGAGACCTCATTTGTGGACATCATCCTCTTTCAGAGCTGGCTTTGCTCAGGAAAAGTAGGTCATTATTTTCAAGACTATTCCCAGTAGTACTGAACATTAGTCTTCTCGGCAGTGTCCTTTTTAAATAGAGCATCTTGTAGAACCAAAACTCCATGTTCTTGCTTCAAGTTTTTTAGCTATAAGTTGACAGATGAAGTAATTTCCCAATTCCTACAGGCCCTCATTGTCCTCAACAAGACCCAGAGAAGGTGACAGGTTTGTGGTCCGTCAGTCTAACAGATGGGTCATATTCTTTATAACAAATGGGGGGAACAATATTTTATGGCTATATTACAGATAAAATGTTAAAATTATGAATAATTTGAGAATAATTGTTAAGAATCTCTATGAGGAAAGGAATTGCAGTTAACATATGAATTGATGTTGCTAAAGACCAAGGCTTAACCTCCTACCATGGACCAAAGCCTGCACATTGCCTGGTTTAGTAAATATGTTTTTACTGGAACACAGTCATGCTCATTTGTGTATGTATTGCCTATGGCAGCTTTCTTCCTACAAAGGCAGAGTTGAGTAGTTGTGACAGAGATCTATAGCCTGCAAAATCTAAAATATTTCCTGGGTCTTCATAGAAAACTTTGCTGACCCTTGCTAAAGACCGTCAAAATCGCAAAGTTGAAAATATAAATGCATTTCAGTCAGCAATTTTTTGACAACACTCAAAGATTTTGTCAGAATGAAATTCTTGCCTGCTATTTTCACCTTAAAATAAGACGTGGTGTCCAAAGAGCTTTTGCTCCCCTTTGTTCATCTAAATTAACAGTATCTAGCAATGAGTACTATATATCTATTGGTACTTCAAAGAAAACCCAAGTAGTTTTTTCTGGGTACATGCAAGTGTGTGTGTGTGTGTGTGTGTGTGTGTGTGTGTGGTAAGGCTATTGCTGCCGCTAAGAAGATGCTGCCGCCGCATGCTCACTTGCACATGTTTAATAAAAAATTTCTGAGTTTTCATTTTAAATTGAAATAGGAAGTATACACTCATGCTATCAAACATAACATATTATACCTGCAGAGGCCTGATAGTTCATCAATAAACATCAAACTTGGGAGGAAATGATGCCTCAAAAACTAAGAAATTCTTCAGATGCTTTACAAAGGAACCAGTACCTTTCCTCAACATGGAACTTCTTATTTTCTTATAATCACTTTAGAATAGGAATCATGGTATATACTAAGCTCATCAATATCTCCAAAAGTGGTGTGAGGGCTGATTCAAGAGAGGAATGTTATGGATGCTGATAAACCATATCATAGAGATAAGTTAGTCAACTGTTTTGCCCTTTCTTTGGAGCTGGTAAGCACATACTACCATATACTTAGAGAAAATAATCTGGTTCAATAGAAGGTTAAATTCAGGAAAGAAACAAAAATTCTTCTTTAACTAAATTCAGATATAATTGCTTTCTTTCACTTTCCCCAAATTATTACACATGTATATATTGTTTAAAAGTGTCACCTACACTCTCTTTTCCACAGTTGGAAGTAGGACTTCATTTAGCAGTTATTGAAAAACTAGTTTTAAGACTGGATGCACATGAGATTTTTAGAGTTTCACAACTGTGATTCTATTCGTAAAAAGAAACTTTTCCTAACTAGATTCTATTCACCAATGAAACACTGTGGTCAAATATAACATAAGGAAATAAAAGAATATATAAACATCTTTTCTAGAAATGATAATTTTTAGGATATGTCTTTTTTTCTTGAAAGTCCAGAAGTAATCCAAACGCCCATCACCTATCCCACAATATATCTACCATTAATTATGATTTACTTATAAAGATCTTTTGTTAAGTGAACAAGGCCTCAGTATGTGGAATGGCAGCTTGTTTCCCTTTTTTTGACATCTGTTAAAAATGAGCTATGATATCATCAATCATATTAACTCTGTGGTATTGTGCTATTCCTTGGGTGTTCCCAGATTTCATCTGACAACTTTTTCTAGGATTCAAACCATAACTTCAAACTTCCTTCAGAGACTGTAATGAGAGGTATAGATAAAAATCCAGGGAACTGGAACTGATTAAAAACAGAAAAACAAAACAAACAAATATACCATTTCACTCTCTCTTTCCCCAACCTACAAAATTAACTCTTCACCATAATTTCCTACAAAGAAAAGAAACCAGTAAAACTACTAGAACTTGAAAAGCTAAAGAAATATAAGTTTAATTACCTAGAACTAAAGAAGTGAGAAATTTAGAGGATAATATTAAATTTATTTTAAAATTATATAGAGCAGTATGAGAAAATATGTATTATAAATTTGAGCAGAATGTAATAATCTTTACAGTGATAACTAAAACAATTAAGCATGAATATTTTATACTTTAAGAATAACGAAGTATTTTGTTAACAATTTCTAGCAGCATTCCATTTATACAAGAGGCAATAAATAAGATAGTTTTGTTTAAAACAATGACCTTGATAGGAAAATAGTAGCATATTTCCTTACTTGGAACATTTCTTTTCTCTTTTTCGATATCAATACAAAACCTAAGAGTTTGGAACCTAACTCTCAATTAAATATCAAAGCGTGTATGTATTTTTTAAAGCTACTTAATGTTTACTTGGATTATAAACAACAAAATAGCATAGCAAGCACTTTTTCATTTTAATTTAACTGTATGCTGAATTAAAATTTGGCTGAGTGATTTTCAATTTTGTTTATATTAAATAAAGTTACATCTTTTTATTATTACTCATTGCAAAGTAAGCACTATGAAAGACTTTATTAAGAACTTCATGAAGAAACTAGCTAGTTTTCAGCTCATTTATTTGGTATTCTCTTTGGGCAAAATGCAAGTATGCTAGCAATTATGCAAAGCGATAGGACTGACTATAGGCTAATTTAATATGTGTAGGTGGAAGTGATGGGCACCTTTGTTAGGCTTGGCCCATAAAAACTTCCCATATTTAATTCCCTATTTTATTTCTCCTTCCAGGGTGATCTGGGAAGTTATCTGTGCATTATGGTGGAGCCATAAGGTGGATGGGATCAGCTACCTGAAACATGGAGAACAGCCACCTAGCTATTAGAATACCCACTTTGGACTTTAAGTGAGCAAAAAATAAACATTGATACTTGGGAATTTATTAGAAGAGCTAGCATTAATACAAGTTTGAACTAATTTAGCTATGATTCAGAATTACTTTAAGTCTGGATACTAACAGGTCATGGAAATGTAATATCAAAGTTATTTATTAACAATTTCTGCAATGTAATGTAAGTCATAGTGAAAAGTCCAACTTCCTATAAACTGCTAGCCAGCTTTGAAAAAAAGGAATTTGAATAATTTGAGAATAAAAATAACAAAGAAATAAAACAAAGCTCAAGGAGTCACATCACTGGTTGCATTATCTTTTCAAGGTAGAACTATGCTAGGAGAAATTCCAGTTACTCAGTTACTTACCGCTTCTGCTTATATATGTCTCAGAATCATATTGAAATTTATTTCTCATGCATATACAGAACACAGGAAGGAATAGACTTCCAAAGGAATGATTTTCAATTCTATATAACTTTTGCCTCACAGCTAACCCCTAATACATTTGGCCTTCTTTACTTAATTGAAGGAAGTGATCACGGGGAAAGAAGGAAGAAAAATATCACAAATACCCATGTTGACTCCAGTTTCATGATCCGGCCCATTTTCCTCCTGTTCATGAAGAAGTACATCTTCCTGGACATGCAAACACTCTCATTCCTTTCCCTTTTTGTCTGCAAGCACCCAATAAATAGTTATTGGAAAAAAGCAAAAGTCATAGAAAACAGCCTCTCAGCAAATTTAAGTTCACATTGTTCAAAAAGTAACAGATATTATACCTCCAAATCTCTTTGGTGCATCTAACATGGAATTATCATATATAGTTAATCACTTTTGGGGTGATATTCAACCCATAGCCTGGTTTGTCTCATATATGCATATTGTGATTCCACCCCTGGCGACAGTGCATTGGATCAGTTAGGCAGGTAAGATTCTCCCTGCAGGAATTTTGAGACTTAGATATAGCAATAGAAGTAAGCCTGGGCTGTCACTAGACATGGTGGCATGTAAACTATAGTGTTCAGGTGGAAAATGGTGTCAGCCTTTAAAGGGGAGTGATTCAAGTCTAGAGATGAGAGAATCGGGGGAGGATAGAGAGAGAAAGATTCAGAGATAGAGACACAGAGACAGAAAATGAATGAATGAATGAATGAGACAGAGCCTACATCATGAGTGGTTTTACTCTTCCAGGTTATAAACCCTCCTCTGGAACATGTTTAACTTCTGGCTAATGAATAGCACATGTAAAGCTCCTGGTACAGGACTGTTCTGGCTAGTCATAAATTATGTCTTTGATAAGCTTTTCTCCTTCAACTCCCCCTCCCCAACTTTCATAATATTTTTTCCTCTGCTTGACTAATTTTTCAGCCAGTCATTTCCTACTTATCTGTAAAGATCTGGATCAAGTGTCACTTCTTCTATGAAGTTTTATCAAATCTGTTAGACAAAGTTAGTCATTTCTGCACCTGTGTTTTCATAGTACTTTCCACATTCCTGAATTATAACTATTTGCTTATGTAACTCTCATCCCTCAAACTGGGAGTACTCGTGAGTGAAACTATAATATACTTTTCTTTGAATCTCTAGCAGCGTCTGGTACACACATAGTATGTTCTCAATAAATGTTCATTACATGAATAAATCAATGCTGTCAATATAATTGGTGTCACGTCTTTCATGATATTTTAGAACCCTAAGACACTCCAAAAATGTTGTGTGCACCCTCAATATTTTGAAGAGAACCTTTCCCGTCTAAGGAATTTTCTGTCTCCTTGACATCTGTCCACACTCATCTTGTGCTGAGATCTTTGTAGAATAGTTACTATTTTATAATTAACATATTTTTCATGAGAAGTGACTCAATCCTGCATTTAGTGAGAGTTCATTAGCAAATGAGGATTTTACATTCCAAAATTCATTCTTAGAATGAGTTTACACTTTGAGAAAGTATATAGAGAAATTAATTTGAAAAGTTTTAAAACTCATTCTGATTTAGATTTATTAATATAATTTATTAACATTTTGATTTAGTTTATTGTTCAAATTAACAAGATATGATAGTTGTACCATAAAGCATCAAACTGATTTGAAGAAAAGTATGGATTATAATTCAGATATTTTTTGAGACTCAGATAAGCCTAAAACATATTATCAGAATAGGGAGTGAAACAACTTAAATGCCCCAAGTCTCAGCAATGCTATCACACTGGAATCAAGATTTTTCAGTCTCATGTCTCTTCATCTAGGGGGTAGATATTTAACTAAAATCCATGTGTAGTATGTATGGCTACAAAAAAAAAAAAAAAAAGAATCAAAAGCAAAAGATTTTTTTCTTCATGTATATGTCTTTCTCTCTGTTTCTCTCTCATGTTATATACATATACATACATGCAAAATTATGTCTGTAATATATATGCTTATATATATGTATATGTATGCACATATGTGTGTGTGTGTGTGTGTGTATAAATATATATCTGAAAGAACTTTTCTGATTTTTTTCCTTCAACCTTTCATAAGGTGAAGTTTCATCAAACCATATCATGTGACTTTCCAGGAACCTCACTGAACGGGTCTGACTCATCGTCTGGGAATTTTAAATAGGCATGTGCTTCCATGAGAGTTAATACTTTAATACTTAAAAACACACATAGACACAAACCGGCAGTGAAAGAAAAAAGCAAGTGAAACTTTTACTTTGCACAAACACTCGGGTCAGACACTGGCCACTCAATATTTCACAGTTCATTACCAGGTGGAATTACCTTTAGAGTGAAGGTGGTGGCTCAGTGCTCAAGGGACAGAGGCAGTAAATCTACAGTTTATATCATTAAGTCAGCCAGGTTGGACTAAACAGTGAAAGGGACTGCCCCTGAAATAGTTGACCCCAATTCCCCTTTGAGATATGATGTTTCCTCAGAACCAAGGTCTGTGTCTGCCCACTAGTGGACAGATGACAGAGCTGGGACCCAGACATTTCCCTAGAGGATTTCATTCCAACTTCTGTCTGGAATGAAATGGTCACCAGATCTGACTTACAAGCAGGGATTTGGGGATATATCAAATCAAAAAGAAATTAGAAAGAATAACACAGGCTAACATTTGTATCTCAAATTCAAGCAAAAGTTTCTATTTGCAAAAGTTACTTAAAACTCTTGTTCATGAGTAAGCTTTGAAATTGGAACTGAGATTTCAGTTCTATTACCAAATGATCAATTTATCAAAAATACCTAATCTCTTTCTTCTCAGATCTTCATAGAATACCACACTGGGACATTTTCTTGTTTGAAAACTACTGAATGTTCTCCCATTGCCAATAGAATTAATTTGAAAAAAACTTAGGTTTGAATTAAAATCTTCCACTAATTGGTCCCAATTTATATTTTCATCATTATCTCCCTTAAGTGCCTAAACAAAATCTATATTCTAGATAAACTCAGTTAAACACTGTTTGCAGCAGAATTTTCAGCTTGTCTTCCATACATTGTTCATGAATGCCCACTAGCATGTTCTAATATCTACCTATACATACATTACTTTTGTTTCAAAGCCAAATCCAACATCATCATCAAATTCTAAAATTTCTGCCACAGCATGTGCTAATTTTATAAAACCTGTTATAGCCTTTTATTATCACATTTGTATCTCAATTTGAACAATTATGAACATTATCACTAGATATGTGCCGCTTCTGTAGAAATGATGTCATATTCTCTTATTTGGCCTCCTAATGTTTAACAGACGTGTTTTCCTTATAATAGTATATCCACAAATATTTCTTGAAAATAAAACATAGAAATAAATCAGTGGTTTAATTTTCAAATCAAGACTCAAATGTAGCATTTTTTGTGGTTCAAGGTAATGTGACAAATCTACCCCACATGGGTTTAGCTTTCTTTATCATCCCTAAGAATTTTAATCTTATATTATAGGTAGGAAGACACTGGGCGGCATATTGACTCCCTAGTAAAGTATAAATTTTCTTTGACTTTCACATGAGTGTTATAGTTCATGAAATGCAAACTGCCTCAATTTTAACACCTTTGCAAATAAAAATTAGATCCTATGAACACCGTTGGAAAACTTAAAAATGTTTGTGAATAGCATGGTAGCTGTTGCAAATGTTAATAAATTTGATATTTTCTTTCTAATTTTAATTCTCAGTTCTTGTGACTCATTTATACCTCAAATACTGATTCAAAGAGAGTTTTGGTTCTCTTATCTCATTTAACTTTTTTTGTTTTTAAACTTCTTTCTAGAGTTTACCTTTGTCGCATTTCATAATTGTTCAAATTAAATAACCTGCTAACATTTCTTCACTCTAATACTTTTCTTTCCTAAAGAAAAATCTGTCATTAACAAAGAAACATATTTCAAAAACTATTTTGCCTTTCTCTTCAAAGTTTCCCCTTAAAATAGGTTTGCCCTCTCATCGTAAGTGTAACAGAACAAAAGAGCTGTGCTCAGAAAAATTTCCATAATTTGGTTCTTTCTAAACATAAGGTGGTGTACTTCTACTTATTTGCTTGTTTCCTTTTTTAAAAAAAATCACACTTTTTAATTACCTCAATTATTAGCTATTTCTTTCTTTTAAAATCAATTCACTCAAAGTCCACCATTCTAATCTGCCTGAAATTGAAGTTATCCCAAGCAAGTCCACCAGATGCAAGCTGTTGGCTTCTTTAGGAACTTACATTAAGGTTATTTAAAGTTTCAAAGTCCAAACTTGGAACAAAAAAATAAAACTATTCCCTAAGTTTAATTATACTTCCTTCAAATAAATTCACTATAAAATACATCAAAAGGAGAAAATAAATTAAACCATCAAGCGAAGAACTGTAAAGAAATGAATCATTGTACTTTTTAATCTCTCTGAAATATCAGAGAGCACACTTCAGATGTGAGAAAAGAGAGACAACTGGTAGACAGAGAATAGTTGATAATGTAGTATAGAGGTGAAGAATTTTTTGTCATTTAACTCTGAAGAATTTATCATTTTGTTATTATAAAACAGTGTTTTCAAAAGTCTTGCAGTTTCTTTTTTCAGTCCATAAACATTAATTGAACATCTTTTATGTTTCAGGCCATATGGGAGCATTGATAGATGCTCTGGAATATCTGTCATTAGTCACAACTGTGATTCTTTGCAGACTGAGGGATGCTTTATGTAGGTCTTTGTTATAATATCTACTACTTACATGCAGATAGCCAACTACTACATATTATTTTCTAAATCATTACTTTTTAGCTATTTACTTACTGATCAGGTCCATTGTTCATAGAGATATGAAAAAAAAATCACAGAACAGATTTCCTTTGGGTCACAATCTTATGTGGTTTCTATAACATCATATTTCCTCCTTAATGTTTTGGTGGTAATGATGTTCAATTTAGTATTTGGTGTAAAAGATTTTATGTAATGTTCTTTGATAATGCATTTATTATTATAACATAAGACTTATGGCTTCCAGATCAAGTTCAATCACAAATTCTACCAAATCTTCAGTGGCTGGTAGATTCTAGAATAAAGAAAAGTTGGTAAAGGTTAAAGAGATGGAAGGGGGCTACAATATGATCTTAGCTGAAGTTTCTATAACAAATTACCATAGTTTGGGTGGCTTAGACAACAAACATTTATTTCTTACAGTTCTGAAAGCTGGGAAGTCCAAGATAATGATGCCAGCCAATTTGGTTCCTGGTGAAAACCCTCTTTCTGGATTGTGGACAATTATCTTGTATTTTCTCAAGGCAGCAAGAGAGAAAGATCTCATATCTCTTCCTCTTTTGATAAGAGCATTAATTACATCATGTGAGCCCACCCTCATGATCTCATCTAACCTTAATTTCTTCCCAAAGGCTCCACCTCCAGATATCATCACATTAAGGATTAGGGTTACAATATAAGAATTTTGGGAGAAACACAAATATTTTGTCTATAATAGTGCCCATAGAAGAAAATTTCCGGCATAGGCCAAATTCAGGTACAGAAAAGATTCAGGAAAATGCTTTACAGAAAAGGTGTTGTGAATCAGTACGAAAATCATACATTCCTGTAAAAACACTTCTATCACTCTATCACTAAGCAAACACAACTATGCGTTTATAATGGGTAAGAGAATTTTCATTTTTTTCTTGTCAAAACTTTTAAATTTATACTTGTAGAACGTTCTGTTTCTAAAAAAAATTGCTATTATCTTTTTTTCTGAGTGTGAAAGTCACATATGCTATCTGCAAATGTGTTGAGAACCTGAAAAGAAAAATAAAAATCGCTTATGACCTCATTACTCAAAGATAAAAACAATTAGAATGTTAGATAGTTCTAATATTTTAGGGTATGCATAGCATTCTATACCTTTTTCTTTTCCCAGAAGGCAAGATAATTCACAGAGAGTTCAAATAAATAAGTATTTTATGTTAATATCATTAACATTTCTTCATGAAAGGGGTAAGGTTGTCAAATACTATTCTACAGAAACATTCAAAGTCTAGTGCTGAAATAAAAGCAACATGCTTTGCTTTAGAAAAGAGATGGGAAATGTCAGGCATACTTAGAGCGGTGTACTTCATTTTAAAGTGTTGTTGACTACTCATTCCCAGACAAGTTTAATGGCTGTTTTTTCAATGTTTACTGGACAGATCTTCATCAGTCAAGAGCTTTTTGTCACACTGGTTATTAGTGAAGTTTGTCAGTAGTGATATGCTGGGTGTATTTAGATTAGCTGCTCAACTCTGAAAGTATTTTCTGAGATGAATGCTTGCATTCTTCCTCAGTCAACCAAGAGACTTCTATCGGCGTAGATCCAGTCTTTTCACCTCAAATAATCTTTGCACTTCTCAGAATACCGTTATATCAGACAGACTGTAATTTGCTTCAGATACACGAATGAGACACCTTTTGAAAGAGTACAATCTAATTGAAACTGTCTTAAATGTCATTGTTCTAGACAGCAACTATTACAATATCATTTTTACATACATTTTATATTTTCCCATTTTCAAGCTGATTAAGATTTGAAGCATAAAGTAGAATTATACTTTCCATTTTTTAAATTATTTTGATAATTCTAATGGTCGATCTTTAAATGGCCTTAAATCTTAAAATGGTCAGTTTTCAGAATTTCATAATAAGAAAGTAAAAACAAAATGAAAATTTGAAAACAGAAATTTTTTTTTTTATAAAAGAAATTTTTTATAGAAAATTTCACAGCAGCTTTATTTTTAATAACCCCAAACGGGAAACAACTCAAATGTCCATCAGCAGGTGAATGGACATATAAATTGTGGTATAATCACATAATTGAATATGATGCAACAAGAAAAAAATTAACGATTATATTTTCTGTCTTTTGAAACTGATAGTATGGAGGAATGAAGGACTGATTCATAAAGTTCTGAACATTAAAACATGCATATTTTTTCAGAACATAAAAGGATTCATTTTTTTTTCCTGTTAAACATGGCTTTCTTCAGCTTTTATTTTTAAAAATACTTAGTTCCTTCCTCATTTCCTTTACACATTAAGGCAACATGGTAAAATCACTAACCATCAAAATTTACTGGATGCACTACTGTGAGTCTAGACTTCAGAATAGTGTAGTGCAGACTTCAGAATAAAATTTCATTTGCAATTTTTAGCCTTTGCTTATTCTTGTTTTTTAACGCTTTCAAATTGATATCACTGATTCCAAGGCATCTCTCACTTTCTCTCCAGAGAGTCAATGCCTTCTTTTCTCCAAGTTCATGTCTCCTTAGAGTCTATCTCCTTGGAAGGCTTAATCCTTTGTTTTTTTTTTGATATTGATTGTTTGTAATACAAGCAACGCATGAATAAATTATCACTGTTGAAATTCAAATCATACAGAGTTTTGTAGTATAAGTGACACAAAGTATATTCTCTTCAACTGCATTCCCAATTTCCTCAACAGAGATAATCCCTGCTAATAATCCAGAGTGAAGCTTCTTGTCGTGTGTGTGTGTGTGTGTGTGTGTGTGTGTGTGTATACTGCTTTAAATGTAAATAGAATCATAGTACGTACATTGTTCTGTGGCATGGTTTTTCATTTAACTGTAAGCTTTGAAGTTTGGTTTTAATTATTACATGGGCTTATCTCTTTCTTTTTAATTTGCATAGCATTTCATGATATTTGATACTTTGTATTTTATTTAAAACTGTCTTTTATGCATATTTGATTCTTTTCTAATTTTTCAATAATTTAAATAACATACAAGAAAACCTATGTGCATATATCATTACGTACATATATTTCTTTGGGATAGATTATCTGGAATCAAATTCTGTAACAAAACATGTATATTTAAATTTTGATAACTCAAGACAAATTAGTCTCATATTATTTTGCATACCCATCACTGTTATAGGGCAGCACTCATAAAAAAAAGTCAAGATATTAGGAAGAATACCAGTTATTTTAAAAGGGAAAATACAGTATAAGAAATTGGTTAAACAGGTATTGAAGGACTGAAAAGACAAAATAACAATAGGAAGTGTAAGTTACTTCAAGAAGCTGCTACTATCTCTTTTTAATTATGGGGAAATGAGGAGTTGACATTGTTATCACCTGAGACCTTGGAATGCATAGAGCCCACAGAGCTGGGACCCAAACTACTATAAGACATAAAACACCCAGAAGACAATGCCTGAAGAGCTGAGAACATCTTGAGAAAAACTAGGAACTGGAACTAACTGCCGCACTAGAACCAACGGCTATTCCAGGGTGAAAAATTATATTTGGAGCAAGGTTGAAAGGTATCAGAAGTAAACCAGAAGAAGCAAATCAATCTGAGAACAGCAGCTAAACTGAAAGGGGTGCCACAAAATGTGATTCACAGATAGTATCAAATGAACTGTATAATTGAGGAAGTTGCTAGCAGTCTGAGATCTACAGAGCCTCAAATCGAAGAAACTAAAGCTCTTGTTCCATACATCAACACAGCGAAATTTCTAGGAATTCTGTCCAATTTGACAAAGACTGAAACAATAGGAGGAATATAGATGATCAAGATGAGGGTTCTGCTAACTTTTCCTGTAAAGGGCCAGATCATATATATTTTAGGCTTTGCTAGCCATGCAGTACCTGTTATAACTACTCGAATTTGCAATTACTGCACGAAAGCTTTCAAAGGTAATAGGTAAACCATGGCTGAGGCTGTATTATGATAAAAGTTTACTTACAAAAGTAAAAGGTGGGCCAGATTTAGTCTGTGGATAAATGAGTTGGAAGGGGACAGGGAAGATAGTTCTCAAGAAGTTTAAATACATATTTTTCTTCTTTAATTCTTAAAGCAACAAAAAATAGAGCTCTATAGAAACGAAGTCGAAATTTCTCTTAGCCCACTATTCCCTCCTAAAAGCACAAAAAGAAAAAAAAATTACCTTTTTAAAAAGAAAGAAAAGGAGAGAAAAAGCTACAAAAAGGATTTCAAAGCAAGTACTATATAAAAAAGTTATTGTAAGACAATGAGAATGAAGTACAGAATAATATGCCTTTAGGTAATGAAATTTCACAGAACAATATGCCTAGAAAACTAGAACGTAATATTTTTAAATGAGGTCAAAGAAATTAAGAATATTAAGACTATTTCTTTGATCTTATTTAACAAATATTAGGTTTTAGTTTTCTGAGCATATCGTTCTGTGAGATTTCATTGTCTAGATGTATATATATGATGATTATTTCTTGAATGTATACTATCTCCAAACTTATCAAGTTATATACATTGAAAATGTACAGATTTTTATATATCAATCATATGTCAATGAAGTGGTTAAAAAGACATTAAGAAAAAAATTAAAAGCTATAAAAACAATCATTGGAGTGAGAAAAATTAGAAATGAGGTGATTGAAAAGGGGAGCTTTGAAGAGATGTGACAGAATTCAAAAACAAGAAGAAATTTGTGAAATAAATACTAAATTAAAAGAATCATAAGAATAAAATGGTAATGCTTTAAGAAAAAGATAATAGGCATAATATTTTTAAAACTTAAGAAAAGTTTTAGAGAATGCAATAGAGATATAAAAATAAGTGGGAAGAAAAGACGAATATATGTATAATAAATTTTCTTGAAAAAGAAAAAAACAAAGCAATATAATAGAACAAATACTAAAAAGTCTGATTCACAGAAGTGTTCTTGTTATGAAAGCATTCTATAAATACATATTAAAATGCACATTATGTACCTTGAAAAATGGGACCAAAATTACCATTATCAACATATAGTTGAGAAAATTATTGCACTTTAAAGTGATAAATAAAATATTAAAACACTTAGACAAAAAGAAGACTGCGTCGGTATAAAATAAACAAACTCTATTGTCATCATGCTTTATGCTAGTTGTCAAAATTTAAGATAATCGAGAAAAAAAAATGTGAGCTAAGATTTTATGTCCATCCAAAATGACCTTCAGTTTTAAAGGCCATGGACAAACTAATATGACTGTTCAAGAACTAAGGAGAGAGTTTCCTTGTGTCCTTCCTAAGGAATCTCCTAATGAACAAGCTTCAGGAGCTGAAATGATTGGAGAGGCACCAGGGAAAGGACTGGTGAGTTTATGAGTTTCACATAACTGTAAAATACTGAAGGAAAAGAGAGTTATTAAAAAAAAAAGTTAAAACGGCAGATTATTTAAGCAGTAGCCAGTCTAACAGATTAATTTTCATCAGCAACGATTTATTCCAAAAGACCACAGAATAATGTGTTAAGAGGGTACAATTGTCACCCATGAATTCTATCCTGAGGGGAAATTACTTTTAAAAATGATACCAAAATACATTTTTAGTCAAACAAAACCCACAAGAGCTTGCCACCAAAAGATCCTAAGTAAAGAATTGTCTAAGGGCAAAAGAAAATGAATCAGATGAGCAGTCTGTGAAGTAAGAAAGAATGAAGACTAAAGAAACTGGTAAAAGTGTGAGTAAATCTCAGCAAACATTAATTGTATGATGCAACAATACTACTATTCTGGTAAAAAATAATAATTAAAACCTCAGATAAAACTAAAAAAATGAACGAAAATAGCAACTATGTTGGAGAAATTTGAAAGTGGGATGGGGTGGAGCACTTCAGATATTTAAAGGTAACTGTGATGTACTTGAGTGTTCCTTTTATCTTTGTATACACTTTGTAGATTTTATAAAATTATTTTATACAATTATTTTATATTAATGAAAAACAAAGTTAGGGGAAGAAAAGCCTTATAACTCAATGGCTTGTTCAAGTCAGTAATGGCATTCTTTAAAAAATATTACTGAAAGAGGTATTTCTTTCTTAACCTATTGTCAAATTTATTACCTATGACATGTTAATAAGTATTTTTTTTCAAAGACTGATGTGTTTCATGCTGTTCAAGCTACATGTAAGAAACAAAAAGCATTTTATCTTTCTTTCCTCTGGAAGTTACAGTTGTAATACAACTAAAGTCAAAGTGAAATAGAGTATTAACTACTTTCCTTATTAGCTATGAGATTTCCCCAGCTAATTTCAACCCTATCTCTTCTATATATTAAGATAATTACAGTCATTAGTATTATATTGTGGCAAAGATAACTATCACTACCATAGTTTCACATGAGCATTTTTGTGGTACCTACAGTGAGAATATGCAGAAGTTTGTCCTCAGAGAGCTTTAATGTAGTGATATGTTAAGTCAGCTGGTGGTTTGAGAAGGGAGGAACGGAGACGTTCATGAAAGAGCTTGGAAGCTTTAAATGTAAATGAACGTTAATCATGAAAAATACTGATTAAAGTGTAATGATGTAAAAGTTAATCTAGCTACTATGCAATTAACTCAAAATTACAACCATATATTGTATCTGTAATCACATCCTGAGAAACATATTACATTTTAAAAAATGAAACCACTTTAACAGGATGCTTACGGGAGTCTGCCGACAGATAGCGATGCCAATTTGATAATTAACTTTTTAGGCTAGTTCACATTTTGTGTTCCTAATTAATGCCTACTTAATTTTTGATACATTCTATATTAGGTTAAGTGCCAATTAAATGCTGCGCAAGCTCTAGAAGTGGAAAAATTTCTAAACCTCAAAAACCATGTGATTTTATCATTAAATCACTCAATAGAAATCAACTAAAAATGCAACTTTCTCATTAACGCTCTAATAAATTTACCCTTGAATAAATTATTAAAAAATAAAGTATAATTGGCTATGATGACTTAGTAAATTCAAGTGATAAAATGATCACTGTGATGATAGTTTCCAGGATCTAGTCACTCGTAAAAGTTTCTTAAGGTAATCTGCATGAAATCTCATAATAATTTCTGTAAGGTCCCATCAGATGTACTTAATTATTTCTTCATCTGCAAAGGAAAGTAGTAGAATCCAGAGTTAAAAGCTTATTGTCCTTTGCTACTTTCTGGAAATTCGGTTTTAACTTTGACATTTAGATCTTCTTTCCACTTGGAATTGATTTTCATGTGAGGTATAGACCAAGATTCATCTTTTAAAATATGGATATATTTGCTCAATACATAAAATTTCAAGTGCTCTGCAATGATAATATTGTCATAAATTAAGGGTCTACTTGGATCTTTGATTTTTTCTTGGGATATTATTTTGTTCCATTTTCTATTTATTCATCCTGTACCAATACCACACTATTTGATTAGTGTAACATTATACCAAGTCTTGATAACTTGATGAAAAGGTTTTCCCATATGTTTCTTTTTCAAGAATGTTTCAGACATTCTTAGCTCTTTGATTTTTAATGCATATTTTAGAATTATTTGCCAATTTGTACATATAAACAAATTGTGGAATTTTTATTGGGATCACATCAAATCTTTAAATCAATTTGTAGATAAATGACATTGTTACACTATTGAGCTTTCTAATTGATGAGAAAGGCATTGTTTCCATTTGTTTACATATTCATTAATTTCTTTCACTAAAGTCATAGTTTTGTGTATAGAGGTGTTTTAAATATTTTGTTAGATTTACTTCAAGGCATTTGGTAGTTTTAGTACTTTTGTAAATCACATCATTTTTTTTTAATTAACTTAAAAAAAATCTGCTCATTGCTGATATATAGAAAATCAATTGAGTTTTGTATAACAAACTTGTATCCAGCAACCTTGCTAAACTCTATAACTAGAATTATTATTATAATCTATAGTTTTCATAATTTTCTAACAATACAATAATATCATCTGCAAATAAGAATAGTGTTAATTGCTTCTTTTGACTCTATAAAATTGAATAGACAATATTGAATAAATAGATGCTAGTAGGCATCCTTATCTCATATCCAATCTCAGAGGTAATAATGTAAATATTTTATTAAAACAGTGTTATTATAGGATTTCATGGATAGAATTCATTAGATAAGATATATTTCTGTTCAAATAGAAACTAAGATGTTTTTCAAAGTGGTTTTGCCAATTACTTTTCAGTAAGAGTTGTCGCTTCATCACATCCTTGACAATGTTTGGTATCGGTAGTATTTTTCTAGTTTTCTAAGAATGCTCCCATAGGAATTTTTTCTGAATCTATTTATTTTTTATATTTTAGATATTTTTCATTTCTTCAAATTTATTATTAGGAGTGACCAAAATAAAAATATAATTGAGTCTCATTTTCTGCATTAAGATAATAATAGGACTCTTCTCCTTTTTTTCATCAGTCTGATGAATTCCACTGATTGATTTTCAAATGTTAAATCTTTTTTTTTTGCACTTCTGAAATAAGCCCAAATGCATCATGATGTATGTATTCTTTTTAATATATTGCTAAATTTTATTTGTTAATATTCTGTTTATGATTACTTCATCTGTTACTCCGTAAGATTTCCCGTCATTTTCCTTTTCATCTTTTACTGCCAGGTTTTGGTTTAAAGGCTAATCTGGACTCAAAACAAATGAGAAAAGATGTTTTTTTTTTTCTTTGAAAGTTTGTAAAGGTTTGGTGTTTTCTATAAATAACTACTAGAATTCATTGTAGAAACTCTCTGTATTTAAAATTTTCTTTTGGAATAAGTTTATAAATAAAGACCAATGTTTTAAAATAGTTATCCAGATTTTCTATTTCTTTATGTGGCAGTTTAAGCTGTTCTTTCTTTCAAGGACTCTTTTATTTCATCTAAATTTTTGAATTTATTAACATTGAATTTTTCATTACATCTTATGATGTTTTAAAATTGTAGATTCTCTAATAATGTCACTTTAATTTGACATTGTTTATTTGTACATTCTCTTGCACATATGCATGTGTGCATACACACATAAAGACACACACACACACATAAACCTGTCACACAAGGAGTTTATCAATTTTAATTATTTTTTTGAAGAGGCAACTTGATGCCTGGTTGCTTATTTCCATTGTATTTTTTAAAAATTATTTTATTAATCTTGGCCTTTTATATTTCCTCCTATTTTTTTGGTTTAATTGTATATTTTTTCCTAATTAGCGATAAATGCATATTTCATTGGTATTTCTGCTTCTCTTCATTTTCAATCACATAAATTTAAGGCTATGTGTCTCCTATTATCATTGCTTTAGATACATCTCATTTTGAATGTTCATTGTCATTCAGTTCAAAATAATTTCTAATTTTCATTATTACTTCACTGACACATGGTTGATTCAAAAGTGTATTATTTAATTTTCAAACATTTGGGATTTTAAAAACTGTCTTAAAGCTATTGATTTGTAGCTAAATTCCACTGTGATCAGAGAACATAACTATTAAATTTCAATCACTGAAAATTGTTGAGACCTGCTTGATGGCCCAGTATGCAAATCAGTTTTGTAAGGCTCCATGTGTATTTTCACTTGTGAGTGCAGAATTCTGTATAGCTCAGTTTTTGCTTTTTATACTTTGATATGTTATATAGTACATTTATAATTGCTGTATTTCTTGTTAATTTAAACCTTTGATTATTATAGTGTTCTCTTTGCCTTCAATAAGGCTATTTGCCTTCAAGTCTATTTTGTTTGACATTAATATCTACATCGGCTTCCTTTAAGTTAGTTTTTATGTGTTTGATTTTTCCTTCATTTTAGTTTCAGCATTTCTTATATTTTATATGTATCTCCAGTAAGCAACACAGAATTGTTTGGTTTGTTTGTTTTTAATCAAGTCTGATTCTCATTTATTTTTTAACATACAACAATTTGGTTTTCATATCACAAAATTAAATTGTCTTGTCTCAATGGCTTCCATGTCGTCAAAACTAACACATGCTCTCCAATTCATAAAAATTCCTTCTCTACTTATTTGATATTGCCGACCATTTGTTGTATCTTGAAATTCTCTCCTTTTTGGCTTCAAATACACCATATTCTTCTGGTTCTTTTCTATACCTTCCACAGTTCTTCCAGCTGTTCTTAGACTCTTCTTCTTCCCATCCTTTGAACATTGTGGTTTTCTAAGTGTTTAGTTCATTGTTCTTCTCATTCAACTTGCTATGCTGTGGAGTTTTTATGTTGTGTCCATTATCTTCTCCCTGATGCTGGCAACTTCCAAACATATATCTTTAATTCTGATCCTTTCCCTAAGTTTTAGACTTACAAATCTTACCATCTGCTATAAAATCTTGCATGAACATTTCATAGTGATCTTATATTTAAAATACCTATAATTATAATTGTTATCATCTAAGATCTACTCCTTCATCAGGATTTCTGATTTTAATGCAACAATAAAGCTATTTATAAATAAGACTATAAATGTCACTTCAGGCTCTTTTATTGTATCTTTGGTCATGAAGCCATTGAATCTTTTGTCTAAATAAATTCTTGCATGGAAGCCCAATGTGTAAATCATAGAAAAGCGGAGTTACTCTTTTACAAGATGGTGAAGTGTGTATGCTATTTGGGGTTGGAGACTGCAGGTGTGGGGCATGGATTCCTATTTTTTGGCTTCTTTTCTGGTATTGATCATGATGACAACTGTAAACGTGCAGCTGTAAAATCATTTACTTAAACCTGTTCCCACATGCACCATCTTCCCTAACTGGAAATGACACTGAGGATGTGATGGTCTAATTACAGCAATTGCTTCTGTTACACATTCTCTTACACACTATTTTTACATACACATACCAAGTTATCACTTAAATTATACCAAGTTATCACTTAAATTATACTTATATTTTTGTTTCCCTGAAATTTCATTTTCTGTTCAATTGACAATTCTTTAAAATGCAAACAAAGAGTAACTTGATCTAAGAATTTTGAGTCTTGTGTCATGGTCTACATAACTTTCAGTATGTTTCTACAAGAGCTAGTGGAAATATCTAAGTCATTTTTCAAATCACATTAAAATTAAGCTCAAAATCCTCAAAGATGGGGTACACACTTACTCTTTATACCTCTAGTGCATAGCAGAGGGCAACGTATAAGGGAGGTGTAAATAAATGCTTGTTGAAATGTTGAATGAATCTGCCAGTTATATTATTTCAAAAGCCCAATATAAGAAAATTTAATATTATGTAAAAATACCTTATAGATTACAAAGAATTTTCAACTCTGTTTTAATCTGATGTCCACAAGTATTTCAAAATACAGAAACACAAGTATTATTTACCCAATTTTACACTTAACAGAAAAATAAAAGAAAGTTCAGTAATGCAGAATTTTACCACCACATATCCAGTTAAAAGTAAAACTAGATAGAACTAGAAACTATGTTTTTGGAATATTAAACTCAGCATTTCTTGAAATCTAATATATTTTTATTCACTATAGGATTGTCAAGGGTATTTTTTTGTCTCAATTTATATCACTTTTAGCTTCACAATAATTTCTTGAAGCTTTCGTGATGTGTCAGTATTTTGATAACACCTAAGGAAGTGAACTAATTGTGACTACAAAAACATTGTTGTATTAACATAACATTTTAAATTTGCCTATTCCTTAAATTTTCAAAATGCTTAATTTCCCCTGTTCAAATACTCCCACATGTACATTAACAGGGCCCACAGCAACTTGATTTTGGTTTTATAAAATCTATTTTCCTTAACACCCAGTTTCAGCTATAAGCACCACATAGGAACTTTTTCCTCTTTCTCTCACTGTCTATGTAGATTTGAACCTGCTTGGAGCCCTTGGTTTTTTAGACTATTTCTTTACCTGTGTTAAAGAATCTTTTTATGCTGTGCCTTCTTTTGAAGTGCCTGCATATCTGTCTCTTTACTTATGTTTCTACTCTATACAAGTTGCAGTTTCCTCTAAAGATTAATATAACACTTGGCTCATCTCCCCATAGGTGTTGCCTCTATATTTAAATAGAAATAATTTTACCTTGTTCTATTTAATTCTTGCTGTTCTTAGAGTAAGTGCATTTATCTCAAGTGGTCAATAATTCATGTGAATAAAAGGAAAATTTTTGACCTCATTTAAATTCTAGGCATGAGACTCCAGATGGTCACAATTATTGCTGTGGGAAATTTTGCCCAAGAAGGTTTTTTAAAAAAGGTTTATCACAGTTCAGATTTGTCATCAACTTTCATGAGAATCACAAGTTTTCTGCTATCTGAAAAATTTGGCCTGTTTTTAAGCCAAAAGTCTGGTGCACTGTAGATATTTTTATTTACATAAATGATCTAGGATTATTGTTTCATGCATATTTTCAGGATGAAACATAAAAGTTTCTCTGATTTTAATAATAGTAAGCTATTGCTTGATAAATAGATCACTTTAAATAAATTTCAATTGATTTAAATATCAATAATTCTCTTAGATATTCTTTTGCTATTACCTAAAATAACTTTATTAAGACGTAAAACCTTTATTAATTACTATTGAATCCTGAGAAAATGTTCTAACATATTTATTTCTTCATTAGCCAGACCATTTTCTAATCTTCCTTTCAGCTAAAATGAACTACACTAGAACATGGACTTGTCTTGACAACCACAGTAGTCCCAGTAACTGGAAGAGTCTCTGCCATGCAGTCAGCATTAGTAAAAGTTTGTAAAAGAAATGAATCTTAGCTTCCAAAGAAAAACAAATAAACAAAAATATCAATATTGAAAATATTTAAGAAGTCTATTTACTGAAAGGTTTATCATAAAATTTCATTTCTATTTTTACTATATCAGAAGGGCTAATTGACGGGGGAGATGGAAGAAGAAAAGATATTTTGGATAGCTTCATACTGTCCATTTCTCATCCAATAATGAAACTAATATTACATAATATTTATTTAGAAATATATATATATAATATCTCTATATACAGATATTACATTTATCTACACATATTTCTTGAGATGGGGGTCAGATTATGCTATATTAAATATATGACTTTTTTTGCAGTTGATCTGAGAATTTTGACCTTGTTGACTGGATGTATACAGTAATAGGTTAAGGGTAAAATACAATTAAGTATGGTCTTTGTGAATAATGATAGATGTTTCTATCATAGCACTTTATGCCCCCAGATGGGCATAGCCATGGTATTAATAGAAAATTCATAACATTTGTTACCTCATAAACCTAGCTTAAATCCTTTCCATATCCCTTGCTAGTTGATTAAATTTAGCCAACTTATGTAACTTCTTTGTAGATCTGCTAAAAAAAAAATGGATTTGAGCTGATAAACAACCAATGTGAACATGCCAACTTATCCCATGGGAAAAATGTCCTATTCAAAAAATATTCAATAAACGTTTGTTTTAAAAAATATAATTGGAAATTCTCCCCAATGAACTTTTCTCCAGTATTCCTAAGTACTTGGTCACTATGCATAAATTTAAGTTTCAGGTTTGAATATAACATCAAAAATTGATGTCTGCATATATGCAAAAGATATAAATAAACATTTTACTGGCCTTTTATCTGGTACTCATTTCATATAAAACAACTTTCCACTACTACTCTTTGGTCGCATATTTTTATGGAGGTCAAGAAAGATTGAATTTTCACATTAAGATAATATAATTAAAGATGATGAACTTACTGTAAAATTATTATTCAAGCAGAATATTTCCAAATAGATTGAAAAGGAAAATGATACAGGGGGGGAAAAAAAGAGAACAATTACTGTAAGAGTCAAAGGGCATCTAATTATGTTTTATCAGTATTCATATAAAGTTTTCACTATAACATTTTTATTTTTAGTTCAAAGTCTTAGTTTATTCCTAACAACAACAACAAAAAGCCCCAAAGAAGTATATACCCTTTTTTGCTTTTTTGCAGATAACTCTACACATTGACTTGTTGAACTTTGGGTCTGGGTGGGTAGAATTGTCACAAGAAATGCAGAATAGATGTGTCCTTTGTTGGTATCTTCAACAACTGTAAAACTGGTCTTTGACATCTCGTCCTTTGCCTCAAAAAGACTATGAGCCATGATATAGGGTAGGAACAGTGAGGCAGCTCCATGTATCTGTGTGTAGGAAGGAGCTCTTTTTATTAATAAACAGGCCTTTGGTCTCTAGGGCCCATTTTCCTACAGTCAATTCACTTAGAAAAATAAAATGTCATTTAATTGTCAGGAAAATTGCTTAAATTCTGTGTGATGATCTCAAAGAAACACATTTGTAGATGGAAAAAGAAAGAGAAAAGGATATAAATTAAATGTTAATTATGAAGATAATTAAAATGTAATAATATACAAAATTTATCTAACTCCTTAGTAATTGACACAAAATTATATAAATTTGAGGTATGTAATCACAATCAAACTAATATTATAAGCTTAAAAAATAAATTGCTTAAAATTGATGCTTAGGTTCCATTGTGTTGACAGCTATCTACTAAATTTGTAGAGAACGTTAATTCGATAGGAATGACTTGCATTTAAAAGTCAGTTTAGATTTTAGGTTAATTGGCATCCACTTAACGTGTGAAGTCTACCTTGTTAAATATAAATTTAAAAATAAATTAATGCCAATATGTGTGAGAAAATCGTTTGACACAAGGCAGCAATTAAATATGCAAAGCCAAAATTCAAGATTCTAGAAGTTAGTATAGATGTAAACTCCTTTATTTGCCCTTGAATTTACAAATCAATCATATGTCAAAGTGAAAAGTAGGAAAACATCCTGCCAAATAGTATAAAAGAGAAATCAGAAAACCCAGAAAAAATGGAAATACAAAGATTAATACAGAAAAGAATAAAATAATTGATGAAAAAAGCCAGAAATCCTCAAAAAAGTCATAATTCTTTATAGCCTAATTTAATACTCGCAGTTGCTATTTTTTAATATCTCTGAAAATAGTTTTAGGAAACGTGTTTTTGTTAATTTGTTATATTACATAGTTATAAGATTTATGTAAATCTTTAATGCTAGATGCTTTTGTTAATATTGTTATATTACATAGTTAAGTATATTCGAATCTAGAGGATGACGTTAGTGAAAAGCTTCAGTATTAATGTTCCATAGTACCATGCCTCTTCTCTCACTTTTTATTTTTTGGGTCTTTCATATTTCAACTCAGCATATGCTCATTTATGGCCACTTCTACTTGGTGCACTGAAGTGGCTATTCGGGATATCTTCTAATTCAAATACCTATATAGCTAAGAATGGAAGATTTGAACAATTACTAGGAGATTTATACTGTGGACAATATTTCAAGAAAAAATAGTGACAAATGCAAAGCAAGTTTAAATCAGGAGAGATGAACTGGAGCCACGAATGGCCTTGGCAGAGGATATCCAAGGAAACACAGGATAGTAAAATACAGAATGCAGATGAAGTTTAGGGTTCCAAAAGTGATGGGGGTTTTATTTATTTCTAGTTTGCCTTAGGGCCATGAGGTTGGGAGAGGTTAAGGAATTTGTGAAATAGATTTGAAATGAGTAAGACACAGTTTTATCCCCTGAGAAATTCTCAATATATGGGTAGACCTGTGATAACCCTTGTCTTGTTTAGTGTACACTTATGATGATAATTTCAAGGATTAATCTGCCTGAGAATAGATCCTACCCCTGCATCTTGCTCTGCTTAACTTTGTGTAAATTATTTAAATTTTCTGCTTTCAGGTTCCTCATATTTAAAAAGACAAAGATGGTAATTGAGAGCCTGGGAGCACAAAAAAACCTTCTAGTATGGTCAAGAAAGAATGAGAACAAAACTCTAAAAATAATTTCAACTTGAAAGGCTTCAAAAATGCATGCATTAAATAATAATATCAAAATAATGTAGCATGAAGACAAATACAATACTCAGGATTAACATCTATGAAAATTCTCATATTTAAAAGGAAAATTACATACCTACGAAGGAATGAGAATAAAAGTGGCATGAGAAATCTCTTCAGCAACTGGACAACACTGCAATCTGTAGGGCTGGGAGAGAGAGTGACACCTTAATGCAGTGAGGAAAAATTATTTTCAAGGTAAAATTCTATACCCAGCCAAAATGTTAGTCAAATATGATAGTAAAGGCATTCTTAGATATGCAAGACTCCTCATATATCTTTGTATAAGAGTATGTCAAGGATCTTCTCTAGAAAAGGGAAGAAATCAAGAGATAGGAATCCATGTAGAAATAAATGGCACAGGAAAAACAAACAATACAACTTAATTAATCAAAAAATGCCTATGGGAGGTCTATATCACTATCTATATGGTATATATTTAGATTTATAATAAAAAAACATAATTAGAGAAAGACAAGAAAATGTTTCATAAAATGTAATATCCATTTTCAATGAAAAAATATCAAACTAGGAAACAAATAAAAATTCTTTAATCTCACATAGGACATCTTTCAACTATGTAGCACAGGTGCTTTGTAATAATGAGGGATGGTAGAAACATTTCCTTTAAATTCATGACAAAGGCCATAAAGCCCAGAGTTTTTTCAAGGCATAGCCATTGAAGGACAAAAGAAAAAGAAATGTAAGTACATATTGGAAAGAAGGAAGACAAATTTTTATTACTCACTGATTATTTTTTTAAAAAGCCAAAGAATATATAGGCAGATTATTAGAATTGATAAGAACAGCATAGTAGCCAAGGCCATAAAGAAGAAAATACAGGTGATGCAAAGAAGAATTCACTTCTCTTAGTACATGCCAGATCAAGAAGATATAAAAGAGTATAGAAGATATATATCATGTAATTAAAAGGTTCCCATGATTGATATATTAATTCTGCACTTTGAAATAGAGAATACACATTCAAGTTCCCATGGAACCGTCATAAAATTTACCATATGGTATACCATGTGGAAAATCTTAATATATTTTTAAAAATATGGAACACAACTCTGTTAGACAGTGAGAGCTGCTGCAATAAAACACCACTGACTAGGTGGCTTAAACAACATACATTCATTTCTCACAGTTCTGGAGTTTGGGAAGTTTAAGCTCAAGGTGCCAGCAATTTGGATCCTGATGAGAGCCCTCTTCCTGGCTTGCAGATCATTGCCTTCTCTCTGTGTCCTCATATGGAGGACAGAGAGAGAGCAAGCTTTCCAGTTTCGCATTATAAGGGCACTAATCTCATGATGAGGTGTGCCCTCATGACCTCATTTAAACCCAAATAAACCCCAAAGGCCTCACCTCCAAACACTATCACATTGGGAGTTAGGGCTTCAACGTATGTATTTTGGATATAGACAGTCAGTCCATAATCACAACATTCTCTAACCACAATGCAATAAAACTAAAAAATAATAGCAAAACATTAAAAATGTATCTATTCACAGGAAAATTAAAACATTCTCCTTCAAACAACTCTTGAGTGAAAGAAAATTCAAGATGGATGTGCAGAGTATTGAGAAAATATTAATAATGAAAAGAAGTACCTGTAAGAATCTATGTCATAGAACCAAAGACTATACTCAAAGGAAAATGTATAGCATTAAATACATCAATTAAAGATAAATTAATAAGTATCTGAATAAAAAAAATTAGAAAAAAGTAGTCCAAGTAAAATAATGAAAGAAAACAAAAGGATAGAATAAATAGATAAAGGCAGATAAAAATGAATCAGAAAACTAGTTAAATAAAAGAGTTAATAATTTTTTGAAAAAAGAAAAAAATTACCATCAGCTAACTTAGTTAAGAAATAAACAGATGGTGATAAGTTGGGGGTGGGAGGAGGAGTTGTAAAAGTGCCAATCAGCCACATAAGATCTTTATGTTGAAATCACCATCAAATCTAAAGACATTTAAGAAACAATCCTGAGCTACCTTTTTGCAAACCCTTTACAATTATGTAAAAAGCTTGTTAAAATGGACAGTCTCAGAAGTTGTAAACAGAATAATTTCCATGGAAGATTTCTATAGAAGATAGGAAAACTTGTCAAGAAGCTAGCTTCTCAAACATTCCCGGCCAGAATGGTTTCATTTCGAACTCTACCCAAACATTTAAGAAAGATGATGCCAGTGTTGTTAAACCTGGTCCAGAAAATAAGAAAAGAAGTAAAACTTTCAAACTATTTTATCATATTAATAGAGCTAAGAAAAAAGAATCACAAGTATCTCTGTATGTGAAAAAGAATTTCAAAAATCACTTTTGATTTCAAAACGACCTTTTCTTAACATGTTAAATTATATGTTCATCTCAGTGTTAAAAGCCAGCTTTATACTTGATGGAAAATGTTAGGCACAGTCATAGTTAAGTCAGGAACAAGTCAGGCTACCAGGATCAGCACTAACACTCATCTTGGTCTTGGAGGTGCTAGCCTCCAGGCTCTTTGAAATTACCATAAGACTAAAGCCACATGAATAGAGTTAATAAATTAGCATACACAATTTAGTACTTAATTAAATCAGTAGTTCATTTAAACAATTGGCTTTCAATTAAATGCTATAATGAGAAATAGACCCCATATATAATTGCAATAATAAAATAGAATTCTTAAGAATAAATTGAAAAAGCATGGAAGATCTATACGAGGAGTGCAAGAGAGACTTGAAAAAATTAGAAGACACAATAATATGTTCTAGTCTTGGCAGATGTAACATGGTAAACATATATCAGGTCTCCAAAAATTTATTTACGAAATTAATGTGATTCCAGGAAAATGCTACTAGAACTTTTTTTAGCTAGCAAATTAATTAAAAGTTTTAGAATTTTAGAGAATCACTGAAAAAGAAGAGAAATAGTAAGAAGTGAAGGCCAGCCTTACCAAGTATTAAAAAATAAAGCAAAGCATTAATAATTAAAACAGTGTGGTAATGATGCCTGAATTAGACATATCAATGAAACAGCAAGTCCAAAAATAGACCCTGATGCATCCAGGTCAATTCTGTATAAAATATGGAGAGTATCTCAAATCAGTATGGAAAAGATGGGAAGATGAACTAATAAAAAAATTAGTGATGACCAGATTCATAACTCATACCTGGATGAATTCCCAATGAATCCAATGTTTAAAAGAAAAATGAAACAATAAAATTATTATAAGAAAATAAGGAATAATTTGTTATAAACTTCCAGTAGAACTTTACTCTATGATGACTTAGAGTCTACGAGTCAAAAAGGAAAACACTGATAAATTTGAATATTCAAATATTAAAAAAAAAATAATCTAGATGGCAAACAATAAAATAACCAACCTATCAGTGTAGCAAAGAAACAATGACAAAGATAAACTAGTAAAACTCTTTGTAGCCCGTATCACAGACAAAATTCAATAATTCTCCCTAATGTGCCAAAAGCTCCTAGAAATTAAAAAGGAAAAGTCTAATAGAACACTGAATAAAATGTATCTAGAGAAAAATTTTTAAAAAATGCTAGATATTTACCTTTATTCATATAAAGAGAAATGTAGCTGAGACAATCTCCACATATCAAATTAGCTAAAGTGCAGAAGTTAAATAATATATTGTGTTGATAAGGCCGCAGAGTCAGGGATTCCCATGTGTTTCTAGTAGGAGTGCAAATTTTTAAAACCCAACGGAGGACAGTTTGGGTATATCTTTCAATATTAAAACACATATACATTTCATGCATGTAAAATTACATATACAAAGTAATTTTTGTAGCACTCTTTTTAATAGCAAAAAAATGGAAACAACTTAATATTCATCCATAGTGGACAAGTTAGATAGATTATGGTATAGTCCATGTAGTGGAATACAATTGAAAATAAAAATGAGAAGTCTTTTTTAAAGACTGACAGGGAAATATCTTCTCAGAATATTGTTAAGTGAAGATATAAGAAACAGAACAGTGTATACAGTTTTCAATCTTCTGCTAAGTGACATAAAGGAGAAAAAAATAAGAATATAATTGAATTTGAAATAATGTAGGAAGGACACATAAGAAACAGTTACAGTGACTATTTAAGACCAGGAATGGCAAGGTAAGATCTGCTCAAATGTTAAATAAGGGTTAGATATTGGGTCTAGAATGTTGAGTAGAACTCCACCAGGGAAACAGTGTGGCAGGAGTGGACATGCATTTTACTTATTCAAGCTGAATCAAAACCACATGTAAACGTGCATGACTTTCCAGCATAACTGTCCATGCATCCTGGAGAACAAGTGGTCCTCAGTCTCTCCATAATGAAGCAGATAAGACATCTATTTGGCTTTAGAAAAATCAGTCTTCTATGAAGTGCAGTTTCTTTTTTTATTTTTGTGAGATAAATATCAAAATAAGACAAGGTTTGGTAAAAATGAGATCTTTATTTACATACAAATTATAATTAGTGCTTCAATGTTCAGATTTTGTCAACAAAATTAAGAAAGTACAGCCCTCATTGGTAGGAAATGTGTGAAATTCTTTTCCCAGATGTGTGATAAATTTAAGGTTGAGCAATCTTTAATTTTCCTCTTGGCCCCCTTTGTGATGATTGGCATGGATTCGACAAATGATGGAATCAGTTCCAAAGCATGGAATTGCCTTTTACTTCTTAATTTTTGTCAAATTCCGCACATAATTATTCACCAAAACTCACCTACTCCCTTTCTGAAATCTCTCTCTCTCTCTACCTTTGTCTGTCTCCCGTGTTACTGTCCTTGCTACCTCAAGGGCTCCCATCCAGACCCTTCTCATTTTCCCCATTCAGATTAATAAATTCTAATCTGTTTCCCTTTCTCAGGTTTCTTCATCCTACAATTTGAGCACCATGTCATAAGACTGTGTAAAGAATACTGATGAAGTTACCAGGCGTAAATATTTTTCGGAGTCATCCAGTGACTTAATTGAGGCACTTTCTGAATTCTCTTCCAGCACACATTTTTTTTTTAATTGTATTGAATTGTAGACCAGTGGCCAGTAATGCCTCATAAATTTGAAATCTAATACTTTAAAATATGTTACAATTCAGGTAGAGGTAGAGCTAAAGTCCCTTTTGTACTTTTTAAATTTTACCAAGCAGATTAACAGTATCATCAAGACTGCCTGGGTAATTTCTAGGCTATTTAAAAGAACAAATTGTTTTCAAGCATTGGTAGGCAGTGTAGAAGAATCTATTTACATTTAAATTATTTGCTAATTACAAATCATTATTAGCTATTAACTAAGAAAAGTCACTTAAAGACTACTACTAGGCAACACTTTGTTAGACTTGTTGTAATTATAGGGACTGGAGAAAAATAAAACCGAGGTTAAAAATAATTCATGATCCATTCTTTCAGTAATTCAATACATCTCCCCTTCTTTCCACTAGGGCAAATGCATATGGTTTTATTGTACCTGCAGAATATCTCGGTATAAAATAATATGTATAAGAGGAAAGCTAATAAATTATCTAAATTCAAGAAATCAGATCCCTCAAGGTTACCCCCAATAAGACTCTTTCTCTGGATTTTGCAAAAGCCTATGATCAAGGAGGTAGAACAACACAATCCCAGAAAGGACAGCTGCAGGGGAAGCAGAGACAGCATTTGTTTTCACTTTGAAAACATGAGTCCACTGCTAACAGATTTTGGGCTTCTGTACAGGTCATTCCAGAATTACACAAAGATTTTAGAACAGAAGAGAAACAATGGCCAAAATTACCTTTGATTTAGCACATAGTTCTTCTAGTCTGAACAAATCCAAAATAGATGTCTCATCATCTATCAAAGAGGTCATCTTAATGAAAGAGGAACGTGAATTCTGTTCTAGCCTGTAATTCTATATACGAGAAGCATTAGCCCAATTAATTTTAGTGAAGTATAGCAATATCTCAGGTTCCATGTCATGAAAAAAACAGACAACTGGAGTAAAATTCTGGTTGACACACTTAATCCCTCCTGTGGCATGCATCATGTTTACCTTATAGAACTGGTGGGGAATTATAAGAGCTAAGTCTTAAGTGTTTTGCAAACTGTGTAGTAATCTCTAGATATAGGTGATATCATTACTAGTTGACAGTAAATACTATTAAATACATAGACCAAGAATGACAAGGTCATCGATAGGACTTGGGAATTATTTTCTCAAGTGGTTGTATAAAGAATATAGACATAACAAGATATATCTTAAAAAGAGAAGGTAATATCTGCTCCATAAACATGTTAGATATAAATTGTGTGCATATCACATCAAAGACAGCATTTACATTAATATATAAACTTGGGTGGAGTGAGATAGTAGGATGAATGAAGAAAAATCATATGGAGAGAAGTCATTTTTAGTGTTTAGTTTCTTTTCTTTTTAAATTAAATTTATTGGGGTGAGAACCAGTGTTTAGCTTTTGTGTAGACTGGTGGATATCAAGTCTTTAACATAGTATTAAAACAAACAATCAAACAAATAGCACCAGGGAAACATGGCAGAGTGAGAGATGTCTCCAGTTCTCCCTTTGAAACAACAATAAGCTGAACATCTAAAACTCCACAAAAAACACCCAAACTGCACACCAGCACATCTGAGCGTGGGATCTGCACATAAGAGCTATCACAGGTCAGAACCCTAGGTGTCGAGGAGCGGACTGGGAGAAATAAAGAAGCTGCCTCTTGCAGCAGCTGGAGCTCCCTGCAGGAGGAGGAGGAGGAGAGAAGGATCAGAGAGTACCTGCGGCCAGTTCTCTAAACAGCCTTGCCTGGGAAAGCTGTGAGCTTCCCGGGGCCAGCCGGCTGCAGGGCCCAGTCATTGGGGCAGAAGGCAGAAAAGTGGGACGAGGCCGCAGAACAACAACAGTTGATTTTTACCAGTCATGGTTGCAAAACTGAGGCTGAGCCACAGCCCTCAATGCCCAATCCAGAGGGCCTCTCCCCGCATACCCTCTGAGATCCATCACCGCGGAACCCCAGGGGAATCTGAACAAACACTGCTGAGACTGTTGCAAACACTGACAGGGACTGAAACTGAGGGTAGCGAGCGTGATTACATATCTATAAGAAAATTTAAAAAGCATTATTAAGACTTTATATAAAGCAGGAATCCAAGAGGCTGAGACACCATCTACTGGAAACCAAAAGAAAAGCACCCTCTTTGCAACAGGCTTAAGAGAGACCTTTATATAATAAATCTTCTTTCTGGAAAAACAACAGATTACACTTCCATTAATGCCCAGGCAGAGAAATAGTCCATTAAACACCATGAACAACCAAGGTGACAAGGCATCTCAGAAAGAAAGAGAAAAATCTCCAGAAAATAAGCTTACAGACATAGAAATATGCTACTTAAATGACAGAGAATTCAGAATGGTACTTCTGAAAAAAACTCGGTGAGATCCAAAACAACTCAAATCAACAATTTCAGGAATTTCAAAAACAACTAGATGAGCAGAACAAGGAGACTGAAACCCTCAAAAAGAACCAAATAGAACTTCTAGAGATAAAGAACACACTGCAAAAGTTGAAAGATGAAATAGCAAGCTTGGGAAATAGAGTCGACCAAATAGTGGAAAGGATCAGTGATACTGAAGACAGAAATTTAGAAATAAATCAGAAGGAAGAAGAGAGAAACTGAAGAATGAAAAATAATGAAAGAGAAATGCAAGCTGATACCATCAGGAGAGGAAAGATAAGAATAAAGGAGCAGGGACTAGAAATCATTTTCAGACAAACAGTGAATGAGAATTTCCCAAATCTAAGTAATGAGCTGGAGCTTGGAATTCAAGAAGTCAACAGAACACTCAATTATCTCAACTCAAAAAGTTCTTCACCAAGACACATTGTATTAAAATTATCAAAAATCAATGACAAAGACAGAATTCTCGAGGCAGCCATGGAGGAAAAAACGGTAACTTATAAAAGTAAACCAATTAGATTATCTTTGGACTTCTCAGTGCAAACCTTACAAGCCAGAAAGGAATGGAATCAAATATTTAAATTATTAAGTGAAAGGAACTACCAGCCTAGAATAATGTATCCAGCTAAACTCTCCTTTAGATATGAAGGAGAAATTAAGACTTTTCCAGACATACAAAAATTGAGGGAATTCTCTACTACGAGGCCTGCACTACAGGAAATACTGAAAGGGGTCAGTTCACCTAAAACAAAATGACAAAAAGAAAAAAACAAACATAATTAAGAGTAAAATGATTATCAGGCAAATAGAAGCACAGGAGTGCAAACTTTACTAAGAATAGGGCATTGTAAGCTTAAATAGTAATAAGAGAATTGTTATAACAAGATAGTAATGAACGTTCAGCATGCATAGAAACAAATTGAGATAACAATGACTGAAAATGGGAGGATTCAAAGATTCAAATTCACAATGGGGAATGGAGATAAGGCATGTGCAGAAGAAAATGGACAACAGTATATATATAACTATCTTTTTACATATTCATAATGGTAACCACATGCCAAAGATTCAGAACTGTTGTAAATAACATAAGAAGGACCAGAGGGAAAACCCACAAAAGCTAACCAAAATAAAGAAAACAGAAGCACAAGGACAAGAAAGCAATGAAAACACCAAGCTATCAGAAAGCAAAAGATAAAATGGCTATAAAAAAAACTCACATTTCAATAATCACCCTAAATGTAAATGGATTGAACTTACCAATAAAAAGGCACAGAGATGCAGAATGGATCAAAAAACAAAACCCAACCATATGATGCCTTCAGGAGACACATCTCAGCTCCAAAGGCAAATATAGACTCAAAGTGAAAGGATGCAAAATGATATTTCAAGCAAATGGTATTCAGAGAAAAGTGGGAGTAGTAGTACTAAAATCAGATAAAATAGACTTCGAAATTAAAAAGGTAAAGAAAGATACTGAGGGACACTTCATAATGATAAAGGGAACCAGGCACCAAGAAGACATAACACTTATTAATATCTATGCTCCCAATCAGGGAGCCCCGAAATATGTAAAGCAATTACTAAAACAGAACTAAAGGGAGAAACAGAACAAAACATTATCGTAGTAGGAGACCTAAATACCCCACGGTCAGATATAGACAGATCATATAAACAGAAAATCAATACGGAAATAACATCCTTAAATGACACAGTAGACCAACTGGACATAATTGACATTTACAGAGCTTTGCATCTCAAAAGAGCTGCTGTTACATTCTTCACTAGTGCTCATGGAACATTCTCAAGAATCAACCACATACTTGGACACAGAGATAACCTCAACAAATATAAGAGGGTTGAAATCATACCAACAATATTCTCTGATCATAATGCTTTGAAACTAGAGATCAACTACAGAAAGAAATCAGGAAGAAACACAAATACATGGAGATTAAACAACATGCTACTGAAGAATAACTGGATCAGAGAAGAAATAAAAAGAGAGATCAAGATATACATAGAAACGAATGATAATGATAGTACAACATATCAAAACCTTTGGGACACAGCAAAAGCGGTCATAAGAGGAAAGTTCATATCATTACAGGCCTATCTCCAAAAACAAGAATGAGCCCACATAAACAACCTAACTCTTCATCTTAAAAAAACAGGAAAGGAAGAACAAATGAAGCCTAAAGTCAGCAGAAGGAAAGAAATAATCAAAATTAGACCATAAATAAATAAAATTGAAAACAAACAAACAAACAAAAAACAATAAAAAAATAAATGCAACTAAGAGCTGATTCTTTGAGAAGATTAATAAAATTGACAAACCCTGGCTAGACTCACTAAAGAAAAAAGAGGAAACAAATAAACAAAATCAGGGATGATAGAGAGGAAATTACGACTGATATCGAAGAAATACAAAGGATCATACAAGAATACTATGAAAAAGTATGTAACACCAAATTTAATAACCTAGGAAAAATGGACCAGTACTTAGAAAAATACAAACTTCCTAGAATGAATCAAGAAGAACTGGAAAATCTAAATAGACTGATCAGCAGCATGGAAATTGAAACAATCATCAAAAACCTACCAAAAAGTAAAAGTCCGGGACCAGATAGCTTCACGAGTGAATTCTACCAAACATTCAAAGATTTAATACCTATTCTCCTCAAACTCTTCCAAAAAATCAAAGAGGAGGCAATACTTCCCAACAAATTTTATGAGGCCAATATTACTCTGATACCAAAACGTGGTAAAGATAACACAAAAAAAGAAAACTATAGACCAATATCTCTCATGAACACAGATGCAAAAATCTCAAATAAGATACTAGCGAACTGAATACAGCAACATATTAAAAAAATTATATACCATGATCAAGTGGGCTTCATCCCAGAGGCACAGGGATGGTTCAACATACACGAATCAATTAATGTAATACACCACACAAACAAATTAAAAAATAAGAGTCATATGATCTTATCAATAGATGCAGAAAAAGCCTTCGACAAGATACAGCATCCATTTATGATCAAAACCCTTAACAAAATTGGTCTAGAAGGAAAGTACCTTAACCTAATAAAGGCCATATATGACAAACCCTCAGCCAACATTATACTTAATGGTGAAAAACTAAAAACTTTTCCTCTAAGATCAAGGCAAGGCCGTCCACTATTGCCACTGTTATTCAATATAACATTGGAGGTCCTAGCAAGTGCAATCAGACAAGAAAACGACATAAAAGGCATCCAGATAGAAAACGAAGACCTCAAACTGTCACTATTTGTAGATGAAATGATTCTTTATATAGAAAACCCTAAAGACTCCATAAGAACACTACTAGAAACAATAACTAAACACAGTAAAGTCTCTGGATACAAAATCAACGTTCAAAATTCCATAGCGTTCCTATACTCTAATAATGAAGCGTCAGAAAATGAAGTGGAAAAAATAATTCCATTTGCAATTACAACAAAAAGAATAATATACCTAAGAATAAATTTAATGAAACAAGGGAAAGACCTATATATAATGAAAACTATAAGATCCTATTTAAAGAAATTGAAGAAGATACAAAGAAATAGAAAGATATTCCGTGTTCTTGGATTGGAAGAATCAACATAGTTAAAATGACCATATTACCTAAAGCATTATACAGATTTAATGCAATTACCATCAAAATCTCATCAGCATTTTTTTAAAGAAATAGAACAAAAATCGTCAGATTTGTATGGAAGCACAAGATACCCCAAATTGCCAAAGCCATCCTGAGAAAACAGAATGATGCTGGAGGCATCACTCTTCCCGACTTCAAATTATACTACAAAGCGACAATAATCAAACTGACATGCTATTGGCAGCAATACAGACACACGGACCAGTGGAACAGAATCAAGAGTCCAGAAGTAAACTCATATTTACATGGGCAAATCATTTTTGACAAAGCCAAAAACATACAGTGGAGAAAGGAAAGCCTCTTCAATAAATGGTGCTGGGAAAACTGGAAAGCCACCTGCGAAAGAATGAAACTAGACTGTTGTCTGTCACCACACACAAAAATTAACTCAAAATGGATTGAGGACCTGAATATAAGACCTGAAACAATAAAATGTATAGAAGAAAACATAGCAACTAAACTCAGGGACCTTAGACTTAAAGAGGATTTTATGAATTTGACCTCAAAGGCAAGGGAAGTAAAAGTTAAAATAAACGAATGAGGCTACATCAAACTAAAAAGCTTCTGCTCAGCAAAAGAAATCATCAACAAGGTAAAGAGACAACCATCTGAATGGGAAAATATATTTTCAATCGACGCCTCCAATAAGGGCCTAATATCCAAAATATAAAAAGAACTCATATGACTCAATAACAACAACAACAAAAAACAAAAGATCCAATCAAAAAATGGGCAGAGGACCTGCACAGACACGTCTTCCTAGGGGACATATAAATGGCCAACAAATATATGAAAAGATGCTCAACATCGCTAGCTATTAGGGAAAAGCGAATCAAAACCACAATGAGATACCATCTCACACCTGTTAGAATAGCTATAATCAACAGAACAAGAATAACAAATGTTGGAGAGGATGCAGAGAAAAGGGAACCCTTATACACTACTGGTGGGACTGTAAATTGGTACAGCCACTATGGAAAATAGTATGGAGGTTCCTCAAAAAACTAAGAATTGATCTACCATATGATCCAGCAATCCCTCTACTGGGTATTTACTCCAAAGACTTAAAACCCATATCCAAAAAGATATTTGCACACCGATGTTCACAGCAGCGTTATTCATAGTGGCCAGGACATGGAAGCAACCGAAGTGTCCTACGATAGATGATTGGCTAAAGAAGCTGTGGTACATATATACAGTGGAATATTACTCAGCCATAAGAAGAGATGAAACACTGTCATTTGACACAACATGGATAGACCTCGAGATATCAAGCTAAGCAAAATAAGTCAGACATAAAAAGTTGAAAATCACATGATATCACTTATATGTCAGATATAAACCTAAAAGCAACAAATGAGCAGGACAAACAGAGACTCATGGATATGGAATATAGACTAGTGGTTACCAGAGGACTATAGAGTAGTGGTTACTAGTATGGTGGGGATGAGGGGGGGCGTAGATCGGGTAAATGGGGTCAAATATAGGGTTTAGGGGGAGAGTGAAGTGGGTAAAGGGGATCAAATATATGGTAACTGAAGGAAACTGGACTTTGGACAGTAAACACACAGTAGAATATACAGATGTCAAATGATGATGTACATCTGAAAATTATATAATTATATTAACCAATGTTACCTCAATAAACTAAATTAAAAATTAAAAAACAAACAAACAAACAAAAAAACAAATGGCACTAAGCATGGCCCAACAAAATCTGTCATAAATGAAGAATTAGGATTCATCCAATTCTGTGTACCTGACAGGCCCTTTAAATAAGTTAGCAAATTATTTAAGGAGGGCCTTCTTACCCTTATCAACTAACTTTCAACTGAATACAGTAAAGTCATTAGTGTCTGTCAACTGTCAATAAAGCTTTTGAATTTCCTCAGTTCTCTGATTCCTCTACTAGAGATCCCAATAGACCAGCAGTTGCAACAAGCTACCAAATACAAGGCCCTTCACAGTGGTACTCTGGACAGGCACCTGCCTAGTGAATGTTCTAACTGTTCTGTGCCTGAAGGCATTTGTCTCTATTCGGTACTTTATTCTGAAAATAAAGCACCCTGTGAGTTCAGTCGATTTGACTAAGAAAACTCTGTAATAAAATAATGAGTTAAGCCAATTGTTTAAAGTAATTTGGCAAAACAACCACTTGAATGACCAAATTAGAAAATAAATAAATAAATGGATTCTGTTGACCAAGTGGGTGTTGTGCTATTTATTTATTGAGCCTATTGGTGATTATCTGCTGAATACTAACACCATACCTTCACGTTTCTCTATTATAAGATGCTGTTGCTTTGTAAGAAATAGGAGCGAGAAGACTGCTCTCAATTGTCTGACAGCGTTCTCATACTTCTCTCAATAGATCCTCTTTGGCTTTTGGCTGCTCAGTTCAGGCAACGTACTCAAGGCTTGTTGGTGCTTCTATTTCCCATATTTTTTTTTGCCACCTATCACTTGGCATCAAAATAACAGGAAATCTGTCTCAATTCAAGAGGTTGACAAAATTATTTTTATTTGAGTCATTTATGCCAAGTACTTATGCAAATTCTAAAACCCTTCTTTATATTAACATTTATATATATAAATGTGTGTATATATATACTTATATACATATATGTGTGTGTGTGTGTGTGTGTGTGTGTGTGTATATATATGTATTTATGATATAGAATGCTATTCTCATTCCAATAAGTGGCTGGGATGATAACTGACAATTTCAGGACACTGCCCTATTGAAATATTGTGAAATAGGCACTGGAATTTAGGAAGAAACATAAAACAAAAACCAAACATACCCCTCTGGTTTTCTGTACTATCACCAAGAAGTGGAAGACACACTCTGTGAATCTTTGCCTACACCTTAGCCTATATTAAAAATTAGTTCTAGAATACTCAACTGAACTGTCAAGCCCAATGCCTGGCTGGGCTGAGACTTAAAAGTGCCTTGCCAAATGTTTTCTGAAGGAGGAAAAATAGAATGCTTATGGCATTTCCTTCTTGGAGCTTTGTAATGCATAAACTCATGAAAAGTTCTAAGAAATCATACATAAAGAAACCTGCTAAAGTTTATTTAAACTTGAATTTTTAAAACACTTTAAATGAAATCCTAATTTTGAGAAATTAAAATTATTAGATTCCGATTAAACTAACTTTTATTGGTATGCACTTTGGGAAACATTGGTTTATACACAGATAATTTATATTCCTTGGTACAATAATGAGCAGGTATGAGAAGAAGCATTTGCTATGGAAAAACAGGGATGTAAATAGTTGTATGTGGACAGCCTGCACACACTATTCATGAGAGAATCATTAGTAAAGCAGGACCACTTTTTTTTTGTTAAAAAATAATTGTTTTAATACTTGGAAATTGGTATATGTGTAAATAAATCTATGTAATAATTTTGAGAAAGTACCTGAAATGCAAGATTCTACAAAAATAGAGTAGGCTTTTAAAAAACATGCAATGCTATTTTTTATTTTCCAGAAAAGTTTATCTTAGAATATCTTTGGAGAGTTGGTACTGAGAGAAATAGTCTTCTCTTCTTTCCTAAAACTCCTTGATTCATTCCATGGATAACTAGTGACATTTCTAGTTTGTGCCCCTTCACCACCACATTCTGAGAGGTTCATACAGTCAACCTATCTTCCTAACATATCCTCTTCAGGCAGCAGTAGCTCATGTTAATGGAGTGTGGAACCAGTGTGGTCCTGTCCCAGAAGGAATGCTGGGGATGCAAAGGAGAATGCCAAGCACTTTATTTTGCCCTCTCTCTGTACATCTTGCATATTTACGGAAGTCACTGAAAAGAATGCAAGCAAAGGGTAGATGGTTAACATATTTTTGGAGTAGTAGTTTCTTTCTGAAGCAGAGATTTAATGTCAAGGTTTTTCTTGGAATTCAGGGAAAAAAAATAAAACTGATGGGAAAATGAGACTTGTTGGGTAAATGCTATAAATATTTACCATTATAAATATGTATCTATGAATCACAAAACAATATGACAAATAACAACTGCTTATTTATTCTTTACCAAGGATTTATTTTCTTCTAAGTATGAGTTCTGCTTGGAAGAGTTATGAAGGGGCGAGAGAGAGAGAGAGAATCTTTTCTTTATTAACATACTCTAATCATTTTCCATGAGAAAAGTATTCAAATTCTGACTCAAGGAGAGATGGCTGAAGAGATTATCCTTCCTGGAAGCAAAGCTTTAATGTGTTTAATAACAAAAGGTCTATGTCTGCCACAGAGTCAAAAATGATCTGAATGTGTATTGCAGGGAATAATTTCTCCATAAATTTTCTGACATTATAAGTTTATCATGAATCAAATTAAATGTATTTATATATATATATATATATATATATATATTTATACACACATATATATGTGTATATATAAATTAGAATTAGTCGTAAAATAATTTAATAATAAAATAATAGCTATAACTTAGTGCAGGCAACAGTGACAGATGTTAAATCCACACTGAGTGAAAATCAGGTGATAATATATGATCATACTTACAAATGAATGCATAGACTTCTCAACTCCTGCAGCCCAGATCATTTTGCTGTAGCTATGTCTCCAAAGCAAGCATTCAACATATAATAACGTAATTTTCTCTCTCGTCAAGGCTCTTCTTTCACTTGTATATCTGTTTGAATGTATTATTTGAATATTACAAAGTAAAACTTTGTTCCTAAAACATGCTAATTTTCTGAGAGACTAAGAATAGTTGGCTAAACTGCATTACTACTTAAACGGTCAACTGAGCATTCCCATAAGGGAATTTGCATTATGTTCTAATATACCCTAGGGCTCAAAAGTGGCAGCAACAGTATGTTGGATCCTAAAGACTGTGGACATTCTTTTAAAAGCGATGATGCTTATAGTTATATCATAAGAAAGCCAAAAGTCAAGGATAGTGTAGGGTTGAGCAAGTGGTCTAGGAGTACACAGTCATACTGTCTCTTTTCTGAGGTATCTGGACTATCTGAGCTTGAAGCTAAACTTAGCTGCAGGTCATGATCCTCCACATATTCTCCATCCAAACAATCTCTGTGAATGGTCTTCTCAAAACACAGGTTGGAAATGACAGTCATTGCTAAATGCCATTCCAGTTATGATTCTACTGAACTTCTGTCATTGTAACAGGAATTTTCTGGCTCAAATATGTATCTCCTCTTATTAAGTAGGTATCTATTGCTTAGTGGTTAAGAAGCCCACCCTCAGAAATACTTGAATTTGAGACATGACTTGTTCACATAATTTGTATGTGAATTTTGGAAAGTTATGTTTCCTCTCTAAATCTATTTCTCCAACTGTAATAGGTGGATAAAAGTATTACTCACTTTATAGTGATTAATGAAACAAAAATTTATTCAAATTTTAATGCACATGCTGGTATATAGAAAATAATAAAAAAAATATTGGCTGTAATTGTAATGTAAACTGGGTTTGGAGAAACTGTGACAATAATTTTACTGGCAGAAATGGACTGGTTCTATGAACTCATATTGAGCTGGATCCAGTTCTATACCCACTAACAGGTCCATAAATCCTATATAAAGAAGGAGACAAACAGGAGAAATTTTAAACTGCTCTCTACCCATGGATCATAAATAGTCTCTCTGTTGTTAATAGGGGTGTCATTGATTTACTCAGAGTTGCTGACTATTAACTTCATGTATAAAACAAGTATAATATAAGGTGTCCATTGTTGAACTAAAAAGTCATACAAATGCTTTCTGCTGTGGCTTCCTGATTTTTTCACTGGCCCTGATATAAATAAAATGAAAATTAGGAATTTAAAAGACTAGGATTTATATTTTATCAAAATGCAATGCAAAGCCATTTGCATTATTCTGAGAAGTCATTCCTTTCATAGTTCTTTGCTGGCACATGGACACAAAACAAAGATCATTATGACTCACGAATTCTTTATAGAATTTTTCACTTATAATTTGGTTCATGAAATGTTTTCATAATGTGCTCTGTAATTCTTATTTGGATATTTTAAAGAAATAGATTATTTTAGATTTAGTTCACTTTAGTTCTTGTTGTCACATGTTGCTCTACCCGTAGCTAGAAAGAAACCACCTGTTTTATGACAATATAAACAAGCAAACAAAAGAAGAATTAAAACCACCATGAAAGCTCAATACTTTCCTCCTAATTCTTTAAATATGTCAGCCATCAACCCTGCGGTTTCCTTTTGATGACTCAATAGCTGAATTATATGCATATGGCAGAGGCCCATCTCCATGTAAATCTGACTGGCTATAAAGGGAAGATTCAGGACTGTGCTCTCAGAAAGCCAAAATATTGGTTTATGAAATCGAATCTAGTTTTAGAAATCAAATCCTACATATGAGTTTTAACTACCGGATAATTCCATAAATTCTTAACTGTGCTCTTTTCCCTTTGAAAACCTGAAAATATTTTATAATTAAAGAAATGAGGTACTTGAAAGGGCCTTTCTTCCAGCTAGATCTTCCATCCTGCCTGGTGTGTATGTAATCTATGCCCCAACTAACTACCTACTTTCTGAGATGCTGGGCAGAAAGAATGCCAGAACTGTAGGAAATGTACCAAAGCCACTGAGGTCACTTTATAAACAGACTGTGTTTAAAGGAGGTTTTAAGGAATCCTAGGAAATGCGAAACCCATTGAGGTTCTGCCCAGGGAAAAGACACCCCCACTTTCTAATTCTCTCTTGCTCAATCTGTGGAAAAAGATTCAATCAGACAAGTTGCTGAGTTTAAGGTCAAATTGAAATTCTTTTCCCACCTCTTTTCATTTTTTCCAAGCCAAACATTTCATTGGCTCTAATGCAGAAAGCATAGAAGTTTATCCTTACTTGCCCTAGAAACCCTGTTATTTTCATCTTAAATGACCTCTCTCTGTGCTTAGTGCTTTTAACTCACTACTGAGTGAGATTTCACTGCATTTGTTCTTCTTGATTTTTCTCAATTTGTATCATTTTAATTTATAGATGAACAAGCTAATGCATTCAATTTTGCTTTGCTACACATAATCAGCCATCATACTCCACCTATACGAGTTTTCTCCCACTAAAACCTCGATTTTCACTACTCTTTGTAGCAGAAGTTTGGTAAAGGTTTTCTATAAAGATAGTCTCAATTTTTTCTTACTTTTCATTTTTCATTTAACTTATTCCGACTAGGCCTTTATTTGTACAAGTTAACCAATACTCATGTAAAAGTCACTAATGACTTCCATCTTACAAAAATCTGAGTCATAAACGTAAAATCCATGCCTACAAAACTTCTAGAAGAAACATAGGAGAAAAGTTTGATGAACTTAGGTTAGTTAGACAGAGATTTCTTGATTGGACAGGAAAAGCTTTATTTATGAAAAAGATGGTATATTGGACTTCATCAAACTTAGAAACTTCTGCTCTTTGAAAAACACTGTTAGGAGAATGAAAAAAATAAAAGAGCCACAGACTAGGAGAAAATATTTGTAAAGCACATATATTATAAAAGACTGGTATACAGAATACATATAGAGCATTCATAATAATAAGAAAACAAATAACCTAATTAAAAATGGGCAAATGATTTGAATAAGTAGTTCAAAAAAAAGATAACAGGGATGGCAGATAAGTACATGAAAAGATGCTCAATATCACTAGTTATGAGGGAAATGAAAATTAACACCACAATGCTATATCACCTTTTAGAATAGATAAAATTTAAATGAAAGAAAGAAAGAAAAAACTATGGAGCAAATGGAACTCTCAAATATTGCTGGCAGGAATAAAAAATGGTTCAATGACTGAGAAAACAACTGGATGCTTTTCTTAAAAAATGTTGCCAGATCTCGTCTGATCTTGGAAGCTGAGCAGGATTGGGCCTGGTTAGTACTTGGATGGGAGACCACCTAGGAAGACCAGGTGATGTAGGTGTAAAAAATAAGGGATTGTAAGCTGACAAGGTCCTTGCAATCTGTGAGGTCAATCAAGGGTTGCCTCGTCTAAAAAAAAAAAAAGAAAAGAACGAAAGAAAAAAGTTAAACATACAATTACCATATGGTCCAGCATTCCTCTTCCTAGGTATCTACCCAAACGAAATAAAAACCTATGTTTACACACACACAGATTCTATGTAAATATTTACAGTGGATTTATTTGTAATCTTCAAAAACTGGAACTAACCTGCAACAGAAGACTAGATAAGAAATTGTGATTTAAGCATGCAACGAAATACTACTCAGTGGTAAATGAGAGGGAACTATTGATACACGTAACAACACAATGCGTCTCAAATGTTTTTTGCTATATGAGAGCAGCCAGATTTAAAAAAGCTAGATACCATATGATTCCACATATATGACATACTTGCAATACTAGAGGGGCAGAAAACAGATTTGTAGCTGAGTATGTAAAAGGTGTCCATTACAAAAAGATACTGAAAATTTGGGTTTCTGATGAAAAGAAAATTCTACGTTGTGAGTATGGTGGTGATAACACAACTAGGTATGTTTCTCAAGATTTACAGAACCGTACATTAAAAAAGGGGAAAAGTCCACGAACAATTACCTCATAACCCCCTACAATAACTGATTATAATTTAAAAATTAATCCAGTGGTTAATTCTTATCTGACCTCCCAGCGGCATATGACAAAGGGATTACTTTCCCCCTTCATGAAAAACCTTTTTTTTAAATATTGGCTTCAAAGATGACATATCCTCCTTGTTTTCCTTGTCCTTCACTGGCTGCTTCTCCACAATCTCATTTGCTGGCCTATAATTTTTCCACCTCATCTGTTATCACTGTCCTCTTCACTCATCTGCTCTAGTTGGCCTCCTTGTTCATCTTCAAAGCAGCTAAGCACCTTCACTCCTTAGTGTCCTTGCTAGTCTATTAACATGGAACACAGTTCTTTGCAGGATTTGTTCTCTATTTTTAGGTTTCTTTTCAACTCTCATATCTACGAGGAGGCATTCCCTGGACTCCTTACCTAAAATAGCTGCCCCTCTTACATCCTAAGTCTCTCCATAGCCCTGTTCACTGAATAATCTGTTTCTCATAGCACTTATCTGGCATTATCTTTGTTTATTGTGTGTTTCTCATATGGACATGTAAATTTCACTAGCACAGGGGCTTTATCTGATTCCATGGTGCATAGGACAGCATATAGAAGACTCATAGTAAAGATAGACACACACACATGCCTTTTTTTCTTTGCTACCTGCTATAAAATTCTCCCCTGCCCCCTCACTCATCCAAGTAAATTAATAATAGATTGAACTACATGAAATTGTGAAATTGTCAATATTTGATTGTTTCATGACTACAAAATGGTAATTGCATACGGTTCAAATTAATGCTCTTGTATTTAAAGAAATAAAAACACACGACAGTGCCGATAATACATAGATTTCAATAATAAAGGTGTTGGATAGGAGAGGTCATATATCATGGCCAGAATATTATTGCATATAAATAAAACTTGATGCTGCCACTGTTATGCCTCTACCTTTTCCTGAAAGTAAGGGAAGGCTAGTAAAGAGTGACAGGATACCTGCTTCCTGAGTGATAAGAAGAAATGAACGGACTTCTTACTGACAACTCGTTAATCCATTACCTGGCAACCACATCATCAGAGACCAATAGCCATTTTCAAAAAATCCATGCTCTCTCTTGAAGTCTTATTTAAGTAATACCTGTGATATCTGTGAATGAAGCCAAACCAGAGACATGTATAAAAATCATAATGGTATTCACTGACAGATATTAGCTTCTGCTCTGCTAATCCAGGGGAAGAATTTTTTTCATTTTTTTTTTCCAGCACACCAACCACTATTATATTTAATAAGTACCAAAAACTAATGCTTTTTTTTCTAGCCTACAACTGACACATATAACCCTGTAATATTTGCACATTATACTTAATTGCAAACTGTTATTGACAGCATAAATCTTACATTATAATGTTAGCTTCAATGAAATCTATTTGTACTTCCAACCTTTACTATGGCAGATAGTATAATACTGAATAATGTTTATATTTCAATATTTTGGGCTGCTTTTACTTTTATAAGTTTTTGTTTTGTTTTGTTTTGTTTTTGCTCAAAGTTTTCCCATCAGTTTTGTAAGCATAATAGATCTATTGGTGTCTAAAGCCCATCAACTTAAAACTTGATGGAGTGGATATCCATATGGTAGTTTCACCAACTGAACATTAAGACTGGAGATTTCTTTCTTATTCCTTTTTTATTCTCTTCCATTGTAATTTAGAAGCATATGCATTCTTTCAGTATACTCAAAACCTGTTATTTATGCTTTTGAAAACTATGTCAATAATTAAGTTTATCCTGTTGATAACTCAGTTTATATAAACAATCACCAAACTCTACTGGCTCAGCCAATGATGCAAATGCTTTTGGTTATTAATTACATAGATATGAGATGAAAAACATTATTAATAGCAAGAGAATCAATTAAGTTTAAAAGAGAATGACATTTTTGCCTGTGAAAGCAAGTTAGAGATTCCTTGAACATATACCATATTTAATTTAATTTAATCTAAAACTTAATCTCATATGGCTGGTTTTACTAAATTTTGAAAAATCTGAGCAAAATGAATGGATTACTTAAAATTTCACGATGAAGGCATTGATAGACTCACAAAGGCATTAACACAGAGCATATTTTCAAATTAATATTACTTAATTTGAAGTTTGTTAAGTTATTGTTTATGTTCTTATAAGACTGTGTTCTCTGATAGCGCATATAGAATGTTTGTGTGTGTGTGTGTGTGTGTGTGTGTGTGTGTGTAGTAAAGGACCAGGTAGTAGCATTGTCTAAGATGTCCAAGGGGCAAATAAGATGATTATGTCTGTTGGAAATAAAAAAAAAAAAGCCCTATGCATTTTCATCATAACTGTCCCTCAATATTGGACGTTGAAGGATATTTGACTGTACTTCGCATATGTGAACCTTGGGGAGAGTAGACATTTTAACTCATGAATGTATTTTCTTGTCTTTTCAAAATACATAGGTTTTGTTGAATGAAAATATCAAAAAAGCAGGATGGTTTAATAAGATAGCTGATAACAGAAATGTTCATTAAAAAAGAAGAAAAGATAAAGATTTTAGTGCTTTTTTGAGGCGATGGTTGCATATTTTAATTCTCATTTTTGGGAGATCCTTCCATAACACAAAGATACTGTTTTATACTCTCTCTATATAATTATTGTACACAACTCAGTCTTCTGAATTTGGCAGATACTGCTTTTGGGGTTTTTTTGTAAAGCATGCCTTCCTCAATTTTTAAATCAGCTAAGGTTTGGTTTCACACAGAAGCAGTTCTCAATGCTGGCTGCACATCAGTATCACCTGAGAAACAATTAAAGAAAACAGATGTTTACACTCTTCTACAGAGCTATGAAATCAGAATATCTGAAGAATGAGACCTTGGAAGTAGATTTTAAAAAAATATCCATTGTAACTTAAGTAAAATATACATACAGAAGGATGCGGCTGTCATGAATGTACAGCTTAAGGAATTATCACAATGAACAAACCTGTGTAACCTTCACTAAGATAAAAACGTCACCAGTGTCTTAGAATCTCCACTCACACTTCTTCTTAAATAGGCATTAGTAATTTTTAAAGATTCCTTAGTAAATTCTGATGTATCACCAAGGATGAGACACACTCTATTAACTGTTGTTTTCTATAATGATTTCTCTATTTTGATTGAATTGTGAGGAATAGGAAATAGTTATTAAACACATACTCTATGTTGGTGATTGCACAAACGTGCTCTTATTTTATTTTTAAAATAACTATTTTGAATAGTTAGCATTACATCCTTTTGTACATATGAAGAAGAAGAGGTTGAAAGAGATAGTATTATTTGTGATAGCGGTACTGGTAAAGTAGGGACACTGGAATGCAAGCCCAGATAAGTTTATTGGTTAAAAATTAAAAATAGAATCAGACAGAGTTGGGTTTAAATACCAGCTCCACCACTTCCTAAATGTGTACTTGAATCAACTGATTCAGTTTTTGTATCAATAAAATGGAGATCACCCTGTTATCTAAATCACTAATTGCTATAGGGACTACATATACCTGACTTGGCATAGTGTTGGAAAAATATTATTATGACTAGTGTTGGTCTTCTATCTGATCCCTGACCCAACTTTTCCCACTTTCTCAAACTGCTTCTTCTAAAAAGCCCAAAATGAGGAAGCCCAGCTTACAACTTCTTGCCAAACCCTTAATCCTGTGCTTATTTGATTTAGCTTTTATGAGATAAAAGTGATGACGACATATATACTACACTTGTCCCAAAATTCTAAAAACACAGGGGAAACAGTATGCTTATTTTGTCTTTTTCAAATTAACAATTATACCCATTGATTTAAATTTAGAGGAACTTTATCTAAAAAGGTATCCGGATAATAAAGAAAAACATATTAAAATATTAATTAAAATAAAGCTAACATGCTCTTTTACAAGAAATTTATCTTATATTTCTTCCCTTTTGTGAAGGAAATAAATAGATAGATAGATAGATAAATGGATAGATAGATAATAGGTAGATATAGGGAGATATGTATCTATATCTTTATAAATAGGTAAGGAAAATAAGTTAACTACAACAAATCATGGGGATTTCTTCTGGACCCGAGACTGACTCTACCAACCTGCAGAAGCTTTAGAAAGCCAAGAGATACTCTAGATGAGGAAAATAATATTACATCATTGTTGTCTTTTCAGGTTAGCAAACAAAAGCTGGATACAGCAAATTGTGTAAGTCTGAGCCAGATACCTTTGTCTTACTAAATTACGACATTGGGGAATTTCCACTACAGTCCTAGGATGTGCACGGTAAATAAGTTACTTTCTAACTACACCAGTCACCTCACTTGACCTACACTTACTGCTAACCATGTAATTCTTCTAGGAAAAAAAAAAAAAGAAAGAAAGAAATGAGAGTGGTTAATGATCTTATCTGACATGTATTTACCCTTATTTGACATGTATCTACTTTGTAATATGAGAAGATAAAAATGAATAGCTTCCTTAAAACTTTCACCAGTTAGCTCCTGACTTCAGATTTGTGCTCTAGAAATTCCATAATTAAGACAATATATTTGGGGAAAGAGCCATGACTCATTATCAGCAGAGCTGTTTTAGACCTGACTCTGACACTTATGTCATCAAGCCCTTTAAGCTTCAGCTGCCTCGTGTGCAAAATTTTTTCCGTCACCTCAGGTTCCCTATGTGCTTTGACTTAGGAAGCATGAGGACAAACACTGAGATATCATGGGGCTTTATTGCTGTTGTTTTGTTGTTGCTGTTTACTGGTTTGTCTTCAAAGCTTTAAGTTTGTATCTGTATTAACATAAGAATTCTCAGGACAAGCTAGTCAGAGACAGTCCAAGTAATTGCAGACTCACTGTAATATTATAGTCTGAGTACGTCTTGAAGACAGTAATAACCATTCACACAGAGCTTTCAGCAAGTTCCAATTCTGACTCATTCACCTGAACTTATTCACCTTTCTGGCTCTTAAATTTTTAGTATTCCATTCTAGTAGATTAAATACAAGAAAACTGTTTTAACATAAAATATTTACTTTTAATATTGTATATTATTAAATACTATGTTTTATTAAGTATGGACTAAAATCTCAAATAAGAGCAATTGACCAAACATTACAGAATAGTTTACAAAACTAGTGAAAACTTCCTATTTGAACCATTCTATCATATTTTCAGAACACAACCAATCTGTACTAAATTATTAAAAATGTTCTCTTTAGAGGAATTTATATCAAGGATGACAATGAAAAGAATAAGAACAGAGATATAAAAGCTGTTTGGGAAGGATCAAGTGGTTTTCAAATGTAAGCTGCTAGTATGTGGTTGCTGCGATTTGAGAAGCATAATTTGACTAATTCCATATTAATAATGTGTGTAAATAGATAAAGATTTTAACATAATAACAAAGTTTTCAATCATTTTAATAAATATAATTTTTATAGTAACCCTGTGTCAGCGCAGAGCTGATAGAGAAGGGAAGGTTTCGATGGTGAGACGCTCATTTGGAAGAATGCATGAGGAGTCGACATGAGAATGAAACAGCAGGCAACTACTTTATTGCGGTGAGCGCGCTTCCGCATTGGTGGACGGCATGGACTTTATATGTATATATTGTATCATGCTTACATAAGTTAGGCGCGGGCGCCCTACTACATCAATGTAACATTCTAAATCTGGGGTCCTATTCCTAGCCACGAGCCTGTATCACAGACAGACCTGGGCAAACTCTATTAGGCATATTTGGGGCATAAATGAGGTTTTAACCTTGCTCTTTTTTGGTTCACTTCAGTTACTAGGGTACATATCCTCATATTGAATAAAGGTCAAGTTGATGGTGAGCCATTTGAAAACTTGATGATGATACTGTACTATTCTTTGGAGTTAGAAAATCTGTCTTTAACTATGCAAATCAGTATTTATCAAAGTCAATTCCACAGATGTTAGTCTAAAGCAGGCTTTCTCCACTGTGGCACTATTGACAGCTTTAGCTGGGTAATTTTTTGTTTAGAGAATTACTCTGTGCATTGCTGGCTGTTTAGTAACTTCCCCAAACTCTGCCTACTAGATAACAATAGGACTCACTCATCTGTGGGAATCAAAAATGTATCCGGACATTGCCAAATATCCCCTGGGGGCGGGGTGGCCCCAGTTGAGAACCCCTTTTCTAACGTTTCATCACCCTTCAATGATCTCATCATGGGATTTATATATAAATTCTAAAATGATATCTTTCTTAAAGATTCACATTTAATGTTAGCATATTAAAATGCCAAAAAGTCTTATTGCAAAGAAACCAATTTACTTTTGTTTAATTTAACATTTCCCAAATATTTTGACTACAGAATCATCTCAATATCTCAATAATTGCTATTATAAATTTCTGTAATTTGTTATAAAACACACTGGAAAATCTTGGTGAAATTAAATGTTTATATAAGCACTTGATTCACTCAGAAGAAAATTTTAATCTTCAGAGTTCTTATTAAATGCATGATGTATTTATATACCTTTAAGTTAATTTTTTTGCATTTAAATAATAATAATAGCTGAAACATCAGGCATAGTAAACTAAAAAAGTTTTTATAGCCCATAACAGTGTACAAAATAACCTGGCAAGTATAAAACATTAGAATATACATATATTGTCTCCAGTTCCTAAATAGAGCTCCTAAAAACTCTTGTAATTTCTTAAGCGATAAGAGCACAAGGAACATCTTCTATTCTAATTTTGGTCTTTGACCCTGGTCCCTGACACAGAACTCCTAAATCCTTGGGATTTCCTGGGTGAGAGGAGTATCTTTTGTTTTAATGAAGCAGCTCTTGGTGGGCTCCTTGACAGTCACCAGAAAGACCAACTTATCATCAGAAGATTGGAACTTTTAGGTGATAAACTTACAATGCAAGATATATATGTGTGCATATATATACATACATCTATATACATATATATATATATATATATAAGAAACCAATTTACTTTTGTTTAATTTAACATTTCCCAAATATTTTGACTACAGAATCATCTCAATATCTCAATAATTGCTATTATAAATTTCTGTAATTTGTTATAAAACACACTGGAAAATCTTGGTGAAATTAAATGTTTATATAAGCACTTGATTCACTCAGAAGAAAATTTTAATCTTCAGAATTCTTATTAAATGCGTGATGTATTTATATACCTTTAAGTTAATTTTTTTGCATTTAAATAATAATAATAGCTGAAACATCAGCCATAGTAAACTAAAAAAGTTTTTATAGCCCATAACAGTGTACAAAATAACCTGGCAAGTATAAAACATTAGAATATACATATATTGTCTCCAGTTCCTAAATAGAGCTCCTAAAAACTCTTGTAATTTCTTAAGCGATAAGAGCACAAGGAACATCTTCTATTCTAATTTTGGTCTTTGACCCTGGTCCCTGACACAGAACTCCTAAATCCTTGGGATTTCCTGGGTGAGAGGAGTATCTTTTGTTTTAATGAAGCAGCTCTTGGTGGGCTCCTTGACAGTCACCAGAAAGACCAACTTATCATCAGAAGATTGGAACTTTTAGGTGATAAACTTACAATGCAAGATATATATGTGTGCGTATATATACATACATCTATATACATATATATATATATATGATTTATTGTTGAATTATGCACTTGAAACTTATTAGATTTTGTCAACCAATGTCATCATAATAAATAATAAAAAATAATAATTAATTAAAAAAAAAGATTGGAACTTTCATCTGGGGAGAGAGGAGGAACAGGAGATTAAGTTAATGATCCATCATGCCTAGATGATGAGGTCTCCTAAAAATCTCAGAGGTATATGGATTAGAAGAGCTTCTGGATTGGTGCTAGAAGACTGATGAACCCAGAGAGGGCGTGGAAGCTCTATATCCTTTCCCTCATACATTGCTCTACCCATCTTTTCATTTGGCTGTCTATTTATATCCCTTGTTATACCCTTTATAATAAACCAGTAAACTTAACTGAGTGCTCTGAGTTCTTGGAGCCACTCTTTCAAATTATTGAACCCAAGGAGAGGGTCATGGGAACCCTGATTTACAGTCTGTCAGAAGTACAGGTGACAACTTGAGACCTGCACTTGGTGTCTGCATGGGAGCAGTTTCGTGGGACTGAGCACTTAACTTGTGGAATCTGACGCTAACTCCAGGAAGATAGTGTCAGAACTGAATCACAGGACACCTGGCTGGTATCACAGAGAATTGCTTGATGTGTAGAAAACCACATATTTGCTATCAGAAGTGAAGTGTGTTAGTAGTATGAGAGTAAAGGAGAAATACATAAGGGATGTTTTTTTTCCCCCCTTTTACAACTGGCATTCATTATTTCCATTTCAAGATACAGTTATTAGCATTAGTTTTGTTTGGTGAGTGAAGAAATAGAGTTGTAAGAATGTGAAGTGACTTGCTCTGGGTCTTACAACTTCGAGGAGAGGAGCAGAAATCCAAACCACATTCTCAGATTTCACACTTTTGGGTGCCCCCTCCCCTGTCATAGGACATGTTGTAGAAGTAGCCATTTCAGCATACTGCCAGCCCTCTCCCTCTGGGTACCAGCCACGTGGTGAGGATAAGATCATTTCCCCTTGCCGCATCTCCAGGGATGATCGGCTTAAACCTATCCCATAATCACAATGACTGCTTCAGTGACAGACACCTAATCCAGGCCCAAACTAGTCAGAGCATGGGATTTGAATGACTGTTTTAGGAGTTCGCACTTAACCTCTAGTCAGAGAGGGTTCTAGGACTTTAGTGCAATAGTTAGGGAAAGGAAAGTCTTTTGATCAGGTCAAGTGGATGGTCAGTGAGGAGATGTGAGACCTTGATTGCTGGAGCTCTTTGCTGCCATGTAGAAAACTCACCCACATAGAAAGCCAACACATGAAGAACAGACCCAGAAAATTCCAGATTAAGAGATGCAGAGTACATTTGAACTGCCCAAAACCAGATCTAATATTTAATGCTTTCAGTCATCCAATATTTCCTTTACTGTCTTGTGCATTTCTGTTTGGGTTTCTGTCAATTGCAACAGAAACCATTTTTAGTAATACACCTAAAATGGCAATAGTAAAAAATAACATGCCATTTCAAAAGTTAGCTATCACAGTAGAAAACAAGATATTTAATTTAAAATCGTTTTATTAATTTTAAACTACCATGTGTTTTTATTACAATTCCTAACTTAGGTGTGCCTAAGCTAGATTGCTTTTAACTACAAACTCTAAAACAGAATAAAAACAAATTCCAGGTGATACAGTGAAACACAATCGATAGGGTAACTCTAAAGGAATGCTACAGACGACCAGCTAACTGACAGATATAAAAAATATCTGGCGAGAATGACATGGTATAGTTTCCTAAAATAAGAAAAGTCAGGATGAGCAAAGAATTTAGTATGTAATAATGTAATGATATTTAGGAAATTCATCTAAAGCAGTAAGAAAAATAAGATATTGGTTGCCTTACTTTTCACAAAATAGATGAATGATTCTGCTTATTTAATTTACTGTGGAGAAACTGGAATTGAGGAAAAGATTAAAATCAGTCCAAATATTTTCCAGTTTCTCCATAAATAGATTGTTTTAAGAATTGTTTCTCTTTCAATTTCGTATCTAAGACCTGGTTCATGTAAAAGACACAGTTTATTATTTCTTCAGCTGATAATTATTCTAATTTGGCTAACTTTTTGTTCTTCGAAGTCCAGATACATTCATACTAGTGGATAACAAAGAGCACTTTTTAAAATATTGTCACATACCAGTGCCATTCAAAGAAATGCCTGAATCCCAGAGTGATAGTTGTTAACTCTTAACCTAGAGGAGCTATGAAATAATAGCTAACAGAAGCTATTGTCTAAGACAGTAAAAGTGGGTAGCTTTCATTTACAAGAAAAAATAAAACAACCTGAAGTAGTAGGGAAGAGGATGTATTGATATGGCCACCTTCTAATAGACCTGAAGTAAAAGGTATTCCTGAACACAGAATACATCTAAAGGCCTCAACAGCAATAATTTGAGGATTTTTATTGTTCACGTTGCTGTGCCAACCATCTGATACGAATATTCTCTACATGCCTACTTTTAATGTCCGACAGGGAAAAAAATAGTTTCCTTACCCTTTACTTTATATTTTTTCTCTATTTAATTGCTCTGCTTACTCATAGTTTCTGTTACCTCATAACTTTGGCAAAGTTCATCATTGTCTTTCCAGGCTGATTTCTACAACATTTCACTTTAGTTGTGCTGCTAAATGACTTATTCCCCTAGAATTTCCTATTTCTGATTCCCAAGAGACTCTCACTCACTGAGCTCATCTTTTGTAGCCAGGCCACAGCACAGTTTCCTCATCAGCTTTTGAACTGACTGGTCTTGAGCCCACTTGGGGACAGCTGAGGAGGTGAAAAAACACGCTATCAGATTTTCCTGAGGCAGTTCATCCTGGTAAAGAATGTATCCGTGATGAATGAGGTACTCGACATGCCTAATACGGTTTAGCTCTTGCTGACTAGTTAGAACAAACATCCCACCCACATAATTTCAAAGTTTCCCCAACCTAACACATTCTATCTATTACTTACCGTAAATACACCAAAGTCTTGCAAATGAATGCTGTGAATCTTGTGTCAACTCCATCTACTGCCTCTAGAAGCAACGTTGAAAGGTCATGTCCAAAACTGCTTGATGGCCTTGGAGTCTATAGGGGAATGGCCACTAATCTGAAACTAGCTTATGAAATCTGACTCTGATATTTAATATGTGGGCAATTGTCCTAATCTCTTAATTCCTTAGTCTCAATCTACAAAATGAGTATTCTTCTCACATAACCTATAAGATTTTGGGAAGAATTGAGTCCACATATCTAAAGTACTTCAAAGAGCACTTGGGTGGGATGTAATCTTAGCTATTATTTTAAATAATACCATTGAAATACACTCAGTTTTTATTTGTCTCCTCTCTGCATGTATACCTTCCACAATTAAACCTCACTAAACAACTGATATAAAATAGTAAAAACCTAAAACTGTCATAGCTAACTTTTATGAAAGAGAAATGAGAAGAAACCTTCACTTCTCAGTATCTAGAACTATGTATCATGCATTTGTTCTGATTCTGAACATATACTGCATTTCTAAAATAGTTCACTAACCTTGAAACATATGGTTCCTATGGATGGTATTATAAGGGCATTTATTTTTGAATGGTAAGATATTCGACAGGATGAGTATCTTCAAGAATATTAGCTTGCTGACTAAATCTGTTGTCATGAAAAGTCCTCATGAGCTTGTTCTCCAGAAATCACAGATCAGGGTTTATTAGCTGCATTATAGCCACTGTAATATACTAAGTAATTCCGATTACCCACCATTTTCATTTGTTTACATCTGATTCCTGGAACAAATTTATGTTTTAAAGTCTTTTTACGAGTAAACAGACTCGATAAAGTGGCCTCAACACAGGGAGCTTCTCTTAAGAATATATGTGGTCCAGAATGGAACAAGACTGTTGACAGGAATTGAGGCAGCTCTAGGAGCCAGCTATTCTAGCTGTATTTCAGGGTAAATGAGATTCTGTATTTTAATTTTTTTTTTTCCGAATTTCTATCATTTCATAGCTTAAGTTTGCCAGAGACTCAACATTAAGTCCCTAACACTACCTCATGGCTTCTTTCTTTATGCTTCTTTTGACTGCAGTAATGGCTACCAACTACTTAGTTTTCTCTGTGCGTTTTAATTAAAATCCCAGATAAAATGAATTCTGTTGCCCAAGCTTATCACATCGTAGGTTCTGTACAGCTAGTAGTTGACTACTCTTGGTGAATACCCATTCCTACTCAATCATTTACAGAGGAAAAAGAGATTTCATTGCTTTACACAGGGCTATCTCTTCTTTAAGGCCTGTGGGTAGGGACATTTCAGCAAGAAGGTTCTGCATGCATAGAAAGTGTTATGAATAACATGTTAATATAATAGCCTAAGAAGAAAGCAAGCCTTATTCCTCAGGGAATGACACTGTCCACTAGATTTGGAAGACCATAAGAAAAACTTCATATTTAGTGGTGCCAACTTGATAGGTGGACGTCATCCATGGGGAATCAGCAAACACTATGAATCAGGGCTTCCCATCTTTGTACTACCCACCTGCCCCACCAACCCACATCTGTTTTACCAATACATTACTGCCTCCTTCCCAGTAATTTCAGAAAAAAAAAAAATCCTATTGATATGGGCCAGGTACCCATTCCTGAATCGATTGTTGTGGTCAGAGAGTAATTAAACTCTGTCCAGGCCTGAGTTACACAAACCTCACAGAGCTAGAGAGAGTGCTGGTCGGCCTTGTTGGAACCACAAAGATGAGGAGGAGCAGAAAGCAGAAGTGGTTTCAAATTAAAACTGAGACAGAAGAAAGAGTTATGAATAACGAGCATGCAAATATCACAAGGCAAGACTCTTGGAGAACCTGAGATATGCTTCAATGAGGAAGGCAAAATGGGATGGACTAAGAGACTGTGGAACACAGGGGGATTGCACTGATGTTACTGGCTGCATTTCATTCATCTCAAATATGCTTCTTTATTAAATTTATCTCATTCATCATAACTTTTCTAAAGTAAAATAAAATATTTAGCATATGTAAGAGACTATATGAATACAGTTGAACTACACAGGTTTGAACTGCATGGCTTCATTTTTTTCAATAAATACTATAAATGTATTTCCTATTCCTTATGATTTTCTTAATAACATTTTCTTTTCTCTGGTTTACTTTGTTGTAAGGATATAGTAAATAATACATATAACATAGAAAATATATTTTAATGGACTATTTATGTTATGGGTAAGGTTTCTGGTCAACAGTAGGCTATTAGTTAAGTTTTGGGGCAGTCAAAGGTTATATATGGATGTTCAACTGTGTTGGGGAGTGGTGCCCTAACCTTCACATTGCTCAACGGTCAACCACATATAAGCTCTACTTTCCCTCTTTCTAGAGGGAAATAAAAATGACATCCTTTATATTTTATAATAATCTTAGAATATAAGAATGCATCTTCTATATTTTATAATAATCATTTAGTATAATTTAACCACTACTTATAAATAGAGCACTTAACCTTAGAATCACTTAGACATTTTCCCAAATGCTCCCAAAGTAGATTGTGTGTCTCTGTGTGCGTTCAGCTAAAGAGAAAACATAATAGCATTCAATAATAATAGCTTATTCATCTCCACACAATAAAGCCTATTGGTTTACCCCAACTGATATGAACTCACATTAACTACACTTTTTGATAAAGTTAGAGTAATATATCAGTAATGAATAATACTTGCTTATCGGTCTCTTACAGATACAAATGCAATCATTAGAAGGTCAGCTTGACCATGGAAATCATTCCTACTGATTTACTGAGGAGTAAAATCTAAATTTAAGTAATACAGTGTCTTGGCATCTATTTGTTCCTGCTGGTGCTAAATGTTGCCATGATTCACAGAAGTTTTAAGGGTTCACATGTGATACAACTACTTGATTTCATCTACTTTATGTTTTCATGAAGCATTGAAAGCACAGATAGAAAGTAGTTAGCTTACCCTTTCCCCCAACATGCCCCCTCCAACATGCATTTTTTGTTTCTGTTGCATTCCATATCCTTGGACTCTCCTCCACTGGAAATAAGAATTTGTACTTTTAAGGTATGGTGGTATCAGGGACAGATGGAAGCAAAGATGCAGAAAACTTTTTGATTATATTCTACACGTCTGACTCTCAAATACCCAAGCAAGGCTTAGATTTTCTCACTGCTTTTTTACTGTATGCCCCCCTGCCCCCCAAAATTCCAACTATAAAAACAAAGACACCTCTAATGAATTAATGACATTAGTCATTCAAAGTCAATTCTTCATTTTTGACTATTGATCAAGACTACTTTATAGGAAAAGTGATAAAGATATCTATAATACTTGTTAATAAAAATTCACTGACACTAAAGAAAAAATTAGAGCTAGAGCCACTCAGTCTGTATTGAGAATACCTGACACAGAATTTAGTCACAGTGACCTTTTCACTATCACCACTGAATTGACTTTGATATGGTTCCTTTTATCTCCCTATAGAAATGAGAAAACCACCTCCTGTGGAGGTTGAGACTTACATGAAGTCTCCTTTCCTTGCTAAAATCCTTACTCAAAAGAAAGGTCATGAAAGCTGCATACTGATCACATTCTAAACCTTTTAGCCCAGGCCCCTGTGGAAGCCTAGATTAATGAGACTGATAAACTCTGACTTACCTTTTAGGACCATTAGAGTAAAACACTCCATGGTGATCATTCAAGGCCGACAGAAGAGATCATCTCTAACCCTCAGCTCTCTTAACTGGCTATTGTTCCAAAGACACCTTCAAGTCACAATAGGCAATGGCACATGTGCAAACCTTCCTTTTTTCCTCTTTCTTTGGGTGAGAAGGTTAAAATTTCCATAATTAAGTAAATGTCAAAAGTCACTAGAATGTTATATTTATCCAAATTATTATTGATGATTTTTATCCATACCCTCATTATGACAATTTTGTGTCCAAATAACCAATTTATGTTGCACTGATATATCCAATGTTTCCTTTTAGTTCGTCAATTTAAGGTGAAAATGGAAATCAATCATAAAATGTTCAAAGTATTTGGAGAAAAAAATCCCATTTTGAAAGCAACTCAAACAATAGATGCATGTTGTTTGTTCATATTAAGAAAAATAATATTTGACATTTAAGAATGACACCTCCAAAGATATCCATGTCCTAATTCCCCAAATCTATGAATACATTACCTTATATAGCAAAAAGGACCTTGCAGATTGTGATTAAAAATTTTAAGATGAGGAAATAATCCCAGATTATCTAGATAGTCCCAATATAATCACAAGCAAAGGTCTTATAAGTGAAAAATGGTGGCAGAAGAGCCAGTCAGAGGAGGAGATGTGACAGCAGAAGAAAAGTTAGGAGTGACATAAATTCACATTTAAAAAAGAGTTAGGTGACTTTTTAAGTTCCTTAAAATTGAGTGAGTTACTTAAAATATTCAATGAGGGCAAACAAAATTATCAAATCAATATACCTATATTTGTATTTTAAAAGAATCTAATAAGAATGAAATGTTTCATTACTGCATCAATCCTGGGAAATTTCAAATATTGCTTTTAAAGATCACATATATGAACTCAGAAATGTTATCAGTTAATTATTACTAGTTAAATAAAAAAGAGGCTTTGATATTTTATCAGGAGAGACATGTTTTTAATTTCCTTGCATTTATTCAAGAAAAATTTTAACTTCAGACTACATCTGTGCACTTAAGACATAACAATATTCTTCCTACCATCAAGGACAAAAGCCAATAAATGAAGCTCCAGATGCGTATTGAATCTATAAGTTTAAACAATTTCATGGTGGATTAGAATGAGAATAAAGAGTGTTTTTTTCTATACTATAAGATTTTTCACTGAGATCAGTGAATCCTAGTGAAAACTTACATTAATTATTTGAAAGGTTTCAGTATGAGAAACTTTAAGAAAGAAGAGAATTTGGTTGCCACCAGAATATTCTACCTGGGCCCATTTACACCCTAAAGGTGGCCTGATAGATAAGATGCCACACTTTCACAACTGTGCAATATCTACCTTCAATACTACAACCGAAGTCCTAATTGCCTATACAATTTAGGCAAAATATAACAAATATTTTTTAACCAAATTACATGTGCCTAGAGTTTAACATTGATTACTAATAGGAAATTCATGTTTATTTTCTTTTAGATTAAAATGATATATAATATTTGAAAATACATTCAATTATGATCATAAAGGGGATACTATTTTGTAATTTCCACACCTGATTCTATACATCAATCCTCATCTAATGACATTAATTTGTTTCTAAAAACCTCACTACTATGTCAAAAAGCATTAAATGAAAACATATTTCCATTAACTTTTTCAGGGAAAAATATATTCAATTCCTTCCCATTTTTAGCCAACAAAAAATACTTCACTTGAACAAGCATATAAGTAATTAACAATCATTTGGAAGTAAATAAATACACTTTGTACATAGAATATAATGCAATGAAGGTTTATTTTACTCACTCTAGGAGGAAGAGACCTGATGGTCCAGGAGGGGTGTGAAGGTGCTGTTATGGAATGTTTCCTTTCTAAACTTTTCTTCAGCAGATTTTCAACCTTTTTGATCCCATGGTCATCTTGCACTCCAAATGTTCTTACAAATAAGTGCTATAGTACAGAGAAAAACACCTTAAAGACAAACAAAGTTCACAAAATGAGAGTGCTTCAAAACGTGAGGAAGTGGTGTTGGTTGCACCAACGCCGGAGGGGCAAATGCTGTTGCGTGATCCACTTCTGGGGGAAGGTACTCTGAGAAAAATGCTGTCCTTTGAGTTCATCCAAACCTCACGCAATTCAAATTTGTTTCATACAACTTTCTCAGACTAGAGCCTGTTGTGTCAAGTAAACTCTCTGCCCGAAATGATTATATTGAAATATTTCTTCTTATAGAATATTTATTTTAGCAACTTATTTTGGGATATATTCTTTAGTGTTAAAAAAAAAAAAAAGAATTGTCTGAAAAACAGTAAAGTTTTGCAAGCACTGTTAGAGAAAAAGATACTAACTAAACAGTCTTTATGTGAGATAAGTGTATTGTGAGTGTAATTAGAGGTATTACCAAAGGTATAGATCATGGTCGCCTCCCTCAGGAACAATCTACTTTAGGAAACAAGATGGTATTCCATCTGTGCATAATAGCAACTGTGGGAAAATTATCTATGAGAAACACTGAAAAACTTTTGTGGGGCAATGAAGTAATTAGATAAAAACTTTAAAAAGATGTTTAAAATCTTAGACCTAATAGTTCTACTTCACAGAACTTAAAAAAAAGGTTAGAAATTTATGTCTGTGTAAGAATACTGCTGTGCTCTTTATAATAGTGAAAACTTGAAAGCATCTATATGTCTGAACAATATAGAAATTTGTTAAGTAACTTAGGTATATCCATATGTTGGGATAATTCAAAGCCATTGAAACATATCTTAAATAGTAGTTAACACATGAAAAATGAACTTGATATGTTGCTACGTTAAGACAAATCAGACTACAATATATTTAAATCAATCTCAATTTTTAAAAATATCCCTCTCAATGTAGATTTATTCTTAGAGAAGTTTGAACAGAAATAAACCAAATATCAACTGTGATTTTTCCCTGCTTTGAAAGTTTGGGTGATTATATCCTCTTTTAAATTTTTTTCCATATTTTACCATTTTTTCCAACAATTAACAATATTTAAAAATTTTAAATAAATTAAGAATTTATTAAATGAAAGTAGTTTTTAAGATAGTCTGAAGTAACAGAGGACTAAAGACTGAAGAATAGGCTCAGGTAATAATTATATTTTGATGTAGGCTTAATGTGATCATGGTGTTGATTAAGGAGCTGGTGGTTGAACAGATTGTTTCTAAGGAATTTCAAAGGGAAAATTTAACCAAATTATTACTCAGTGAAAAGTTAAAAAATACTCAAAATAATAGCCATTGAGCATTTATTTTTAAATAGTGAAAGGAAAGGATAAATTCTGGTTTTCTCCCAAATCTTCCACATTGGTTAGTTGGATAGTTCTAACATTTCTGGAATAAATGTGTTAAGATCAAGGACTAAGTAATTTTTATTGTTAAGTTCTATGAAGTAGCCATCATAGTAGAGTCTTGCTCAAAATGATTTGTAAAACCTGTTTATGAATTTCATCATTGGCAAATCCTGCTATATCATGTCCACATGGACATAACTGAGTAGTTCTGATGTTGGCCAGAGATTTGGGCTAATATAAAGCGACTGGTTGCTCGGCCCTACTATGTATTCAATAATAAGCACCTTTCATCTTCCTACATTTTGTTTTATAGAAGAAGATGTGGAATTAATTAAATATTTATAAAACAAACAACTGTACTAGTAGATGTGTACATATTTTGAATCCATAACCTTAGAGTATATAAGTTTGGAATAAAAAGAGTCAATGAATATACAATTTAGATATTTTTTGGTTCAAAATTTTAATATACATTACAATGAAAGCACATTTTAAAGGTCTATTTCAGATATTCAGTGCAGGTTTTTTAAGATGAATATATAAAAAATACTGCATGCCGGAAGTTCATAATTATCTCAAAGAATGTTTTCACTCCAGGCCACCTGGAGGCACAATTATAACGTAGGGAGAGTTTGCATTTAGCATTTCCTTCCCTATTACCTTTCACCTTTCATTCATTAGGAATGAATCTATTACCTTAGGCCCTGAGCTGAACTGAATGCTCATACAAAACCTGTTTTTTCTTACCCCCCAAACAGTTTTTCTTTTTATTCCACAGGACTCGATACTATGCTTTCCTGATAATCTTGGTTTAAGGGTAGGCAATTGCTCTTTCCTCCTGAGTTCTAGCCATCATTTTCTGTTGGAAATGGAATTATTCATATATTGTATAATTACTCCTCATCACCAACCATGCCTAAGGCATGATACACAGTCTTTTTAGCACATAACACACCTCACTAGGAACAGAAAGTGCCTGAAATAAATATGTAATCTTAGCTCTGTAGGCTGGCTTTGAATGTAAAAATGAGAAATTTTCTTCCAGTGGTTCTAGTTGAATAGCCCTGATGGGTTTCCATAAAAGTGGAGTAAGGATTATGACCAAAATTTCATGGGAAACAACACCACTCTAAGTAAGTCAAGTGATACGACTTTCTCCTATTGAACAGAGCTCCAACTGCCCAGCTATAAGATGGGTTTTCCTCCAGTTTACCACCATTCTTGATTTCATTGCCTTTTTTTTTTTTTCCTATGGCAGTTAAGGCAGAACTATCTCAGGGGATTAACCCTCATTCTCTCTTTGTTGAATTGCATCTTTAAATATGTTTTGGGTTTTCCTCTTTGTGTGTAAAATATGTGTGTGTGTGTGTGTGAGAGAGAGAGAGAGAGAGAGAGAGAGAGAGAGAGAGAGAGATCTTGTTAATTTTTTAGAATTGGTATAGTTTAGAAAGAAGGAAAAACAAAAGGGTACCTGAGGCTATTTTAAAAGAATTAACACAACTGTATAAAATTAGCTTTAAAAGGGAAAATAGAGACAAGAAGAAAATAAATAAAGGTGTGATTTATGTTTTACAGAGTGACCTTCGTAGCTAACTTAAATGCTGAGTATTTTATACAGCATATATTTGTTTTGTTGTCTTATTCATCTTTGCTCCTTTCTTAATTTTTTATTTGGTTCACATTGTAAATCGTATTTCGCCAATGGAACATTGATACAGGTGACTAGTGAATGATCTTCATAGAAAAAAATGGCATAATACCAAAATTTATGACTTTGGCTTACAGGTGTCCTGTGGAAGTCATTTTATAAGGGAACAAAGGAGCATTGAATGTGAAGTAGAAGAACTGCCTGCAGGATGTTAATTTATAAGACAAAGACAAAAACAAAAACCAACTTGAGCTAAATAAATCCCAACTTCCTAAAAACACTCAAAGGTATATTATTGATAATAAAATTAAAAAGTACAGTTCCTCTTTTTGCTAAAATTATTATGTTCTTTATTACTATCTGGAGGTATACACTGTCATGTCCCTGGCTTCCAAGATGTATAAGTGGAGATAAAAACACTGACTATAGAAAAAATAAAGGATTTGCTTAATGTCACCAATAAATTAATCAATGGGGAATGAAAGAGAGCAAAATATATCCCTGCTTTCAAATCTTTGGCAGATACACAAATAAACTCCAAGGAGTATGCTTATATGCATGCTTATAAGCCAAAGCATAGATTAAAAAATGAAGCCTATTGTCTTATTTATGTTCACATTTTTAATTTTGAAGTGATTATAGACATGTGCATATTATATATCTATTTTTTAAAGAAATCTGCAGAATCCAAGTATGTCAGCTCTTCTAGGATTCTCTCAGTATTTATATTGTCAAGCTTGAAACTAGGAATATTTTCTCCAGAATCCTATCTAGTGACATAATCTTATTAAAGAGGATGATAATAAATACACTTTAAAACTAATGAGATGAAATACTGCCATTTGTGAGAACATGGATGGACCTCGAGATAATCATGCTAAGTGAAATAAGCCAGACAGAAAAAGTAGAAAATCACATGATATCACTTATATGTGGGATATAAACCTAAAAGCAACAAATGAACGGGACAAACAGAGACTCATGGACATGGACTATAGACTAATGGTTACCAAAGGGTAGGGGGTGGGAGAGGAGGGGAAAGGTAGACAGGGTATAAGGGGTCAAATATAGGGGAGAGGGACAGGGTGAAGTGGGTAAAGGGGATCAAATATATGGTAGCTGAAGGAAACTGGACTTTGGGTGGTAATCATGCAATAGAATATATAGATGTTAAACTATAATGTACACCTGAAAATTATATAATTGTATTAACCAATGTTATCCCAATAAACTTAATTAAAATATAAATAAATAAAAATAAAAATAACTAACTAAATAAAATGCCCTCCAACCTGCACATATCTATACTTCCCTATTAACTTCCTCAAAATGAAACAGTTAAGTTCCTACATCTCATAGGTCATTGTGTTTAAACTAGATATAGCAAAATAACGGATCTGGATTTGTCCCCAAAGTTCTTATAGTTTAATTGGTGAAATTACATTTATTTATATATTTGAAAAGTAACTTCTAGAACTCTCGGTTTCCAACATTGTCTGAATTCTTAAATGTAGAATGAGGCACAACTGGCTAGCACAAGCTAAATGCCAAATAAGGAAAATAAAGATAAAACTGAAAATTGAAAATAGTTATACAAACTTTTTTTCTAATAAAATGCCTCACAAGCATAAAGTGTTTTAAAGCTTCAAAAAGTGAACATTCTTTACAACATGTGGAGGCAGAGTTTGAGTCCTGGCTCTGGCATACATTGTCTGATTTTGAAGAAGTTATTTAACCACTATCATTATTTTGCAATGTAGTTAATACTGGTATTTGGAGCAGGGTAATTCTTTGTTGGGACTGCCTGGAAATTTGCAGAATACTTACTATGCCTTGCTCCCCATATCAAAGGTAAGTATTACCTTCCATTTATCTCGACACCAATCTTTCCCTTAAATGCTCACATTTTGCAATAAATTGGATGGGGTCAGCAATGGGTAGGTGATACTATTTTTGTTGAGAGAGTTCTTAACCATTCTTTGACTGCTCTGTACTTTTTTTTTTTTTTTTTTTACTATAATGTACCTTTTATTCCCTCATTTATGATGGGGCTTTTCAATTACAAATTAATTTACTTCCCTCTGTTTTGAATTTCTCAAATTCCCTACAGCTTATAGTATAAAGCAAAATAATAAAGATAATCTCTTTTGTGCTAGTGTTGACTTTTTAAAAAAATTAAAAAAAAAATTTTTAACGGCCACCAGTGCGACTGTTATGTATACAATAAGTTTTTTGGTGGGCATTAGAGAAGGAGGCGATTAACAACTAGAGACAAAGTATACAGTAGGATAATAAAAAAGTATAACCTTCTCTATGATGTTTATTTCTCAAAATCCTTATTTTTCACAGGCCGATGCAAATGTCAAGTCTGAAATATTTTATTTCATCCTCTTCCTTCTCCTCTTCCCCCTCCCCCTTAGTGAATGTATACTATGTATGCCAGGAAATTGGGAGAAACAACAAATTTACTACATTACAGAGCAACTGGGGGCAATCAAATAAGGTGAATTTTGATAAGAATAAATAATTCTTACCAGAGAAGTCTAAAAAATCAACTGTTTAAGTGTGAAATAATTTAAATTGCTCAATAGTATGCATTAAAAAGATTATAGAAGATTCTCAAAACCTCTATACTCTACAAGTCAAAAGAAAGTTGATACTACGTATGTTAAAATAAAAAGGGAGTAGAAAATATTCCTAAGATTTCAAGAGGATAAAGCTGTTCTTTCTAAAATCATAAGGTGAAGATTCTATCCTACCATTTGTATCTTTCAGAGGACCCTGCTATGCCCTTCACCTGTTGCCCCGTGGGCTTCTTTCTCTGCTTCAAGTTCTTCATATACCAGCGGAATTAGAAAGGTAGGGATTATTAAGAACAGAATCTTGAGTAAGCTAAGGTTGATCTTGGATAGCTGCCTTTGATCTCTCTCTCTTAGTAGGTTTTATAATTATATATCCACTCTTTCGTGAAATTTAATTTAATCATTTTCCAAGACATTCTCATTCATTTTGTGATTGAGCTCCATCTTTTTAAATGGAAAGAGGGTTGGATTGAATACAAATAGGTAGGTGACCTTTACCCAATGATGGGATTGTGAGAAAGATTTATGACCTTTAATGAATTCATGTCTATACAGATGGCAAATCCCAGCATTTCTAGTCTCTGCCACTGCCTAATTTTCTTCTGCCACATTGCTCTGCTGCAATGTTCATTCATTGTCTTCTTGGTATGTTTCAATTGACAGGAACATTTACAAATGAAATCTTTACTAAAGGTGAAGTAAAACAATTTTCTCCTTCAAGGTCTGAATTTAGGAACCTGTCTTTTCTTATAAGAGCTGATGACATTTCTGGTGTCTAGGAACAGAAGGGAGAATTCATCTGTTGGTAAGAAGAGAAAAAGAATGTACACGAGGTACTGTATATATGCAGTTTTTTCCAAACACTAGAGACAGGAAATGTTTGAGTAAAAATGGCTATGCTAAATATCTAGGTACATGTTCTTTATTATTGCATTCAAAAGTTGTATTTTGAATGAACATGAAGATGACACTCTGAATAGTCACTTTTTTTCCCCAAAAATATATTTTTAAAATATAATCTATGCTATCAAAGTTAGTGGCATGTTGGAAAAATTAAACTAGGTATACAGTGCACTTTAAAATTATCACTGCCATTTAGCTGTTCCCACTATCATTTTCAAGTCCCTGATGCAGAGAAATACATGTTGAGGTATGACCATTATTTGGAGTCTTAGGATATATGTGTTTATATTTTAGTTGCTTTAAATTCTTTAATTTTGATTTAGGAAACAATTATGTCCATACATAGACCCCCAAATTCCTGACTGAATCAGTAGAATAACCTGTCTGGCTTCTGCATATCACAAGTTCATCATTACCTAACAAATTGGCTCTTGCGAATGGCCTGGGTTGGATCATTTTAACGATGTGTTACAAAATATATCTGAGCTGCTATAAACAATCTCTCCTCTGTTTAAAAGAAAGAAAAAGAGAGAGAACAAGAAAAAGTAAAATGCTTCCTGTTGCAAAGTGATTACTCTTAAAAACGATTCATCTACTTTTTACAACATTCCTCTTTGAGTAGCCACCAGCAACCAAAAACACTCAGGTATGTGTGAGTGTATGCAAACATGTCTACCACCTCAAAAATGCCACTGAACTCACTTGCTGTATTTCACTAGATGTTCAAAAAATTATAATTCTTCAAAACTATTTTAACTTATATTTGTTCAAAACTATTTTAACTTAATGTTGAAAAAAACACAAATGGCCTAAAGACTTATAAAGGATGAAAACCTTTGATCAGGTTTGCTATAGTGAAAAGTGCATCAGATCCCTGGTTCTTTAGTTTATTAGCTACTTCAGGAAAATCATTCATGGGCATAAGTAAAACACATCACATGAATTTGCTGGGATTCATGTAAATCAGAGTGTATTTGGCATATTGCAGGTGCTCTACAATGGAGGTTGGATGAATCTGACTCAAATCTAATTTACTGTTCACTATGAGAATCAAAACAAGTTTGTAAGACATCTCATCATTTGAACCAAAACCAAAGAAAATGTTAGAAAACAGACAAACATATAACTTTAAAAAATAAACTAAAGCAAAGAGCTCAACTTAATTCAAGTAAAAAAACATTTAAAACATGATTCAAGTGCATCACTATGGCCTTTAAATATAAATCTTCTTGTATAATATGCTCTAGTACAGTAGAGAAATGGTCGTGAACTTGGTTTCTCTACCACAAGGCTTAAATTGTTGCTTTAATTGTTAACAATTACACATTTCTCTCCTTCCCTGAATAACAAAGTTGTTAAAAAGAGTAGTCTGAACTTGATGCTTCCAACTCTAATTCTTATTTAGTTTCTCATCTAATGTAAGGCGATTTCTGCATCCATCATCCACAGAACCTGGTCTTGTCAAGACCATCAAAATATCCTAGCTGTTAAGTGCAAAGGGCACTTTAAAATCATTATCTTGAACGTTCTAAGCATTAACACTGTAAATCATTTCTCTATTTTTGGATCTCTTCACAGTCTTCTAGTTTATCACTTTTTCTTGAATTTTCTCTTCTTTCTCTGACCATTTGATTACTGTTAACCTTTTTCTGAGAGCTTCATAATGGGCACTCCAGGCATGGGACAGCAGGAGTCCCTAGACAGTTGACTCTGGTCATGTTATGTATTATATAAACAAATGTTTATTTTCACTGTGTTCGACAATGTTGAAAATATTGGGACTCGAAACTCTAATCTTGAAGAAGTTGCTAGTTACTAGGTTTTGAATTACGGTCTTCTTTAAGGCTCTCTTCACAATCTGCTAACTCCCCCTTGGTGATCTCCTTGCTCCTATGCGTGGATAATTTCCATATGAAATTCTGAGCCACATTCCAGACATGCAGATTTAACATGTTAATATCACAGACATCTCAGATTCTTTGAAATGTCCCCAAATGAACTCATTATCCTTTTTCCCCAAAGTAGAACTCTTTGCTAAATTTTACGTATTGGATTTGACCCAGTCGCCTGACCAGCTGTCTACACTAGAGACCGGGAATCATGCTTCATCACACTGTTTTGTTTTATTTTTTCCTCTCCATCATATCTATTGATCATTATTTCCTGTTCTTTTAATCTCCTAAATACTTCTCACACTTAACCTTACATAATAGGGTCAGTCTCTAGCTTAAAAATTTGTTTATAATTTCCTATTGTCAGTAGGAGCAAGTTCAATTCTTTTTAGCGAAACACAAGATCTTTCCTGGTTTTGTCCCTGATCAGTTCAGTTTTATTTCTCATCATGTCTTTTCCTTTCCTAAATCCCATCCATTCTCTAAATCCATTTTCTGAATCCCAGCCATACACAACTCCTAGAAAGTTTCATGGTGTATCATGTCCACTCAATCTCACTTTTGCCTTTTGCATATTCTTTTTCACTTGACTCTCTTATTTTTCATGACTTACATAGGCATTTTTCAGCTTACCTTTCTTGACAAATTTCCTACAGCCTCTATAGTACTCTGAATTTCACTTAACCAAAGCATTTGATACTCTTTGGTGCAATTTTCCATTTACTTTTATGTCAATTTAATTAGATTGTGAGATGCTTAATGGCAGGAAGGATGTCTAATTCATCTTTGTATCGCTTTCTTTTATCACGATACCAGATGATATAGGTTGAATTATGTGTCCCCCCAAAAAGATATGTTGGAGCCCTAAATACCAGCACTCAGAATATGACCTTATTTGTAAGTAGTAACTTTGAAAATTTAACCAAGTTATGAGATCATTAAGGTGAGCCTTAATCCAATATGGGTATATTATATTTCCCTTATAAAAACTGAGAGATTTGGACACAGGCACACACAGAGGAAAGACAATGTGAAGACGCACAAAAAGAATGACACATGATGATAAAAGGCAGAAAATGGAGTGATGGATCTGCAAGCCAAGGAATGCCAAAGTCTGCTGACAAACCAACAGAACTAGAAGAAGCAAAGAACAATACCCCACAGGTTTCAGAGGGAGCATGGATTTATCGACATTTTGATTTGAATAAATAAACAGGCAACTGCTTCTGACACACACATACACCATACCCAGAAATACTGAATATTTGCAGCCTCTTTCTCTATAATTTGGTCGGACAGGATATGACATTCTTTGTAAAATGCATCTGATAATAATAAAATAATAATAATAATAATAATAATAATAATAATACTTTTCCAGGAGTTGTAATTAAATGAGAAAAATACACAGAAAGTACTTAAATAAAATATTAAATGTTAAAAATATTATTATTATTATTGTTTTTATTACCATTATTATTCTACATGGCACCGAGGGGGCATATTCACAACCGAATACCCAGGTCTAGGACATGGGTTCCACAAGATCCCACTCCTTGCCCCCAGTGCATGCTTTTGCCTGACTGACCCACTGGGAGACTTTCAGTTTGTCAGAGGCCAGAAACACACTGGCAACTAAAACTATGTTTGGCTCCGGGTCACACTTTTCCCTTTAAGAATGAGTCCTGAAATTGTGATGTAAGTAATGGGAAACAAAATAAACACATGATTCACTTTAGATAAATATTTGTTTTATAAATAACTACTCAAGAATTACTCCTTTCATTAAGAAAACTTGTCAAGAACTTTACGGAGTTCTCCAAGCCCTAACAGACACCGGGAGAGTCCAATTCAATAATTTCTACATATTCCAGGTGATTCGTAAGTGTTTAGAGAGGAATTTTCTTTAGTATCCAGTATCTTCATTTTTTCATTTGTCCAATAAAGCTGGAGAACCTACAGGAATAAAATGCTTTATAGACATATTTAGAGAGGGGGTCATCAAGGAAAACAAAGGAACAATGAAATTGAAAGGAAAACAAGAAAGAAAATACTCTTTGAAAAATAGGTTAGAAGGTTGGTTATAAGCTGTTGAAGATATTCTGGGCCTCAAATAGCTTGGCTCCTGGACTATTCATGAAGTATCATAAAATATTTTACATAGAACAAATATAATTTGGTTGAAAAAAAGAAAGAATAAATAAAATGAAAGAAAAATAATAGGAAAAAAAACACCTTCCAGTTGGCCAGTCTTACCGCTAGCATGCAAAGAGCGAACTAGTGGTTTATGCAACCAGGAAAGGGTCTTTGTGAAAGAAAACAGAGATTAAGTAAGCATTAATGATTTCAGGTCGATCTCTTGTGGTTCCCTTCCCTTATGTTCACACAAGCACTATCCTGAGTTACCTTTTCAAATCCTGCATGACCTTATCAATGACACTGAAGAGTGGAAAGGGAGCTTATTCCCACATGCAGAATGAAACTCTTTATTTGAAGTTGGATACATATTATTTTGTGTTATAAACTACTTTCGAATATCATTATACATCGTGACTCTTTTTCACAAAAATAATAAGAAAAATAAAGATGGTAATTTGCAAGCCATGTTGCATATAAGCAAGAAACTTACCTTTTGGAAGAGACTGCTAAATCATAAATTGTAAGTCCTTTAAAAGAACTATAATTTCTTCAAGGAGGAACAGTCCATTTCCTGAAAACTATTCCAAACACTGAGACTACAGTAGTTGTAGTAGCAATAATAATAATAATGGATACTTGAATTTATTTGATTTGCGGGGGGAAGAAAATACCATAAATCTCTTCTATTCCTCTTTACATACTCATATTAGACTACTACTAGTAAGATCACAAATATATGATATTGTTATCTTAATATTAATGAGAATTATATTAAAGATGTCCTTCCATTTCATGTTCACATAAAATAAATACCTAGTCAATAGTGGGGATTAGTATTTCTCACTGGTGTCGGCGGGGTACAACTGACATACTGAGCTGGATAGTCTGGCACAATGTAGTAAAGTCATCATTGCTGGCTTCTGCCCACTAAATGGCTGGAGCATCCCTATCCCCATTATTAGGAAAACCAAGAACCCGATCCTCACATCCCACTCACACACACATTTGCAAACATTCTCTGGATGGATGCTATCACCCTTTTGAGAGGCACAGGTTTAGAATAAAAAGGCATATTTTCTTATAATAGGAAAAAAGATTCTCAAAGAGAGTACTTATTTTTTTTCTCTTTAAATTTCTTCTCCCCTCCCCTACCTCAAACAGATTATCAAACAGATTATCAAACCTTCTTAGAATCAGTCTCTTTACCAGAACAGGAAAATTTATGAAATACCTAGCACACAGTAGGCGTTCAGTGAACGCCAACTTATTTTTCCTCATGTTATTTTTCCCAAGAAGAGGACACAAATTAGGGAAACATTTTATGATGAGATATTTTGGTTGCGACTTGATTATTCATTTGAAAAGGGTAAGTCATTTTCTTGCCCATTTGCTTATCAAAAGCAGGCTGTCCATTCTTGTTTCATTACCTTGATGGACAAGACATAATTTGTTAGATATTGTTAACACAGAGCCGGGCTTTTCTAGCCAGGTTGTAGGCAAATTTCAACTGCAGGAGTTATCAACCATTAAAGGAGGCCATGTACAGCAAGGCACCAGCACTTTGCTGACTGATACAGACTGCTATTTTATTTTTGGAAAGTAGCCTAAAGCTATCATGGCTCTGGGTTTTGACAGGCATCATGTATTGCTATTTCAGAAGAAAATTTAACTTTAAAAATCAAGTAGCCTAAGGGTTTGAAAGCATATTTAAATTTTTAATAAGTTGTCAAAAAATAATTTGCAGTATTCATTTGTAACTGGACTAAACTCTCTGCAAATTAATATGTAAACTGTCCCAATCCCATTTACAGTTTGTTCTGTAAAATTAGTTAAAGGGTCACTTGCCAAGTTTATAGTACTAAGAGAAGTAAAAGGTGCTACCTGTTTATTCTCTCTGTGCTAGACAGAGACACACTATCTTAAATATATTTCTGCCTAGAACTAAACTGATATAGACCTTCTTTTGATTGTTTTTGATTTGACCATGCAAATGAAGTTCTCAGAATAGACCTTGCAATGTATATGAATAAAGACTGCAATTACCCATAGGTCACTGAGAAATCCATTTAGCATAGACAAGGAGGGGAGAGGGAACGAGAGAGAAAGAAAGAGAAAGAGAGAGAGAGAAATTATTCTATAGTTGAGGTTTAGGTGGTGATATCAATCAGTGACTTAGTCATCTACAAAGCAGGCATCAAAACTGATTATTTGATCACTGTCATCTGGTCAAATGTGTGTACTAATTAAAAATATTGATTATTTGGTTGTTATTGACCTGGAAGCTGGTAGGTCTGAGACAGAATGAAGAGACCTTGGATAATTTGGATTAGGCTTAGGAAAAATGTAGTATCATCATGAAATCTTTGAAGACTCTGCGTGAAAGTGAAATAAGCAAGACATTTTTTAAGTCAGAGCTTGTTTTAAATCTACATCTTCCTTTGAGAGCTATGTAACTTTATCTAATTCTTATTTACTCTGTCAATCTCTTCATATAAAAATTCCAAGAATAAAAACAGTGATGGAGATAATCATGGTAAAAAAAATAATATCTGCCTTATTTCATTTTTATAGGGATTAAGAAAATGTATGAGAAACAAGTTCTGCAATTGTTTCTGCACTGAATAGCATTTATCCTCCAGGCTGTCTCTCATCTTTCTTTTCTGGTTTACTCATAGTTGGGACCCATGCCCAACACAGTGACACCAGTAAATCTCTAGGACTTATTTAGGTTATTCAGGATGACTAACATATGGACAAAATACCCGTGGAATGGTACTTGGCTAGTATATGCCAGAGTTAGCCTATATACACCTTGTCAGAAAATAGAGGGTAGACGTAAAGGCCAGCTGCTTTCTGACTAGCTGGAATGAATCCTTGGAAGACATTTTCTAAGATGTTTGAAAGTACATCTAACATGCAGAAATAATCTTGTACAGTGCTACTATCACAATGGCAAATCTTATGTAAAATATACGGGACTCTGAGGAGCCTAGAGGAGTCAGCTGCTTACATCTGTGATACTCTAGAAAGGCACGATGGAATTTTGGCTGTACTTTAAGGGGTGGTTGAATTTAGAAAGGTGAAGTATAGAATAAAGACAGTCTAAGGAGTCATGGTAAACCTAGTCCTAAACATGCAAACATTTAAGACCTATTTCAGAACTGAAGCGAAGGTTCTAGAGTATTATCGTGAAAGAAAAATAAAAAGATTATTTCTAGTCTTGAATGTCCAGTAGCCTATATATCTTCAAAGTTTTTGACTATAGGAGAATTGTGGGGAGAATGAGGCTTTCAGAAAATCCAACAGTGATATACAGCAGTGGTCCCCAAACTTTTGGCACCAAGGACCAGTGCTCCTATGAGAATCTAATGCCTGATGATCTGAGGTGGAGCTGAGGCGGTGATGTTAGCTCTGGGGAGCAGCCGCAAATACAGATGAAGCTTTGCTCACTTGCCCACTGCTCGCTTCCTGTTGTGCAGCCCAGATCCTAACAGTCCACGGACTGGTACTGGTCCATGGCCTGGGGACTGGGGACTCCTGATATACGGAATGGGTGGGAGGGCAGAGGAACTAGAGACACAGGCTAAGGATCTATGGTACAATATAAGTGGAGTCCATGATTTCCTTTAAAATGCAAAGAAAATTCAGAAAGTGGTAAAAAAATAGATACAATAAAATTGACAAAATGTTGATATTTTTGAAATTGGGGGCTACTTACATGGCAATTTTTGTACTATTATCTCTACTTCTGTGTATGTTAAAATTTTTCCATGATAAAAAATATAAATAATTATTATTGACATTTCCTAAACTTTTTTGAGTCTTGGACCACTTTGAGTAGCTAAAGAAGGAAATTGATAGTCTGTCCAGAAATATGCATGCATTCAAAAATATTTGTATACATTCATAGAGGTTTATAGATCTCTATTCTCCCTTAATCCAACCCTGATGTCCATCCATGTGCCTCCTGGGTTCAAGAAATTCCTTGTTTACATAGAGAAAATATCTCCAAATCAAGACTTGAAGAATTTAGACAGGGACTTTGGATTTTTAAATGCAATTCATGGTTCTCATTCCTCAAAGCTTGGCTTTAAATCAGATCACTTTTACTTTTTACTTTTCTCAAGCACTTTCTGCTCTATGTCATACAGAACTATCTCAAGGGTGACAGTGCTTCTTTTATCTGTACTCTGTTTAAAGAAAGACTGGGTGCCAAGGCCAATTCAAAGAAAAAAATTATGATACCATGCTACACGGCCACAAAATTGTTTATAATAATAGAGGTATTTTTTGAACTTCACTGAAAGGAATTTAGCAGATAACTCAATAGTTGACCGACATTATACATATCTGAACTGATTGTTGTTTCATGAAGTGGAAGCTATATTGGTAAAAATTAGGAAAGGAAGCAAAACACTCTGTTGGTTAAAAACTTAGATTATGTTGTGACAAAGACCAAAGCTCGATTCCATAAATTTATCTTCAAGACTCCTAAAAAATCACTTACTTCCACGAGTTTCAGTTTTTCTTTTGTAAACTGCATAACATCTAACTCTGATTTGTTGAAAAGATTAAAATGAGATAACGTTTATGATCTCTCCAATTAATAGCAGCTATGAGCTGATATTCCAAACCAGGGCTTGACCAGGTTATTGTGTAGTATTCAAGAACTCATCAATTTATCTGTAGAAAGCCATCAAGCATATAAAAAATATGGCATCAGGCATCTCTGATGTTTTCATATATCATCGTTTCCTTCTGAGAACTTGCTTCTCTTTAGGATCACTCTTCTCCATACCATTTTTTTTCATCCCTTTAGACATATATTCTGATTATCCTCCAGGCTGTCTCCTATCTTCTTACTCTATAATTAATCCTCAGGATCCCTCTCAATCTCATGATATTTAATTACTACCTGTGCATTGATGATTCCCAGTCAAAAAAAAAAAAAAGTTAGCCCTTTATTGTCCTCTCAATTCAGACTTTGAAATGTAAATGACAGGAAGTCAACAAGAACTGAGCTTCTATGCTCTATTTACCCCCACCTCTACAACTGCTATTACTCTTGGATTTTCCATCTCAGTTAAGGTTATTGCTAACCAACTTGTTAGTTCCTGTAGATAACTCTCTCACCATCCAAACTTGGGTAACTCTGGCTAAATCTTCCTCCTCTTTATTATTATTATTATTATTAATATTATTATTATTACTATTATTGTTGTTGTTGTTGTTATTATTATTATTATTATTATTATTATTATTATTATTATTAATTTGTATTCTCTCCCTTCCTGTTGCTATTCCCTCAGTTTAAAATGTCATTGTCTCTCCCTTAGATTTTTAAAATAACCTGCTGACTGGTTTCTCTAACTCCATTGTTTTCTTCTTTTCAAATGCCAACATCTCTCAACACATGTTTTGTCTGAAATGTGAAGTTGGTTTTGTACTCCAGTGATCATTACAATTGGACTGTCCTTTATTACCCACTCCTCCCTGATTCATGTTTTATGTTTGGGCAAAACCAAAAAAGTATGGATTTCTCTTACTTAGGGAGAGGTTTAATATCTCCTTCTTTGCTTTTGATATTTATATTTTGAGCATGTGAAACTCCCTTCCAATTTTTTTTTATACAGTAACTCGTTCTCCTTCTGTGAGATTCTTTCTTCCCTAATTCCTTTGTGAAAATTCCTTTCATTGACTGTAACAGTTGCATAATTCTGTGCTTCCATTGCACAGCACAGCTCTACTACAACGCCTGAACTTTTCTGCCTTTCCAGTTAGACATAAGCTCCTCAAGAGCAAGGGTTTCATCTTATCTACACTCTGGACTTTTATTATATGGCACATGTGAAAAACCTAGCAAGTGTTTATTGTACAAAATTAAACTAAACAGGGTCTCTATAATCATAGAATATTTTAAAAATGTAGTAGTAGGCCAAAACTGTAGGAAAATATGAAGCAGTAAGAATTTTCTAAATCTACCACATACTATCATCAGCACTATTTAACATGTCTTTTGTAAACTCAATGATTTCCCCTGAAATGATTTTATTTCTTTATCAACATGAGAAAGCTGAAACCAGAGTAGAAAGAATGGCAGGAGATAGAGTCCAAAGGCCTTCTGGTCCCCAAATATTTCCTTCACATTACCTGAAATTAACACTTTGTATGCTTTGGAAGCTCTACCAATTAAAGATCACTTTTGGCTCATAGAGGGTCATCAATCATTAATTCAACTGAGTATACTAGAAACCAGAATATTTTCCTTATATTAAAAAAACTGATCAAATTAATTAAGGAGAGAATTTTGAATGTGGGAAAAGTGAAAATGAGGAAGAGGATTTTCTTTTAAAAACTGAGATGGAGAAGAGAGACAGATTAAAGTGAAGTGACAGAATTGGTCAGGATTTGGGTAGCCTGGTGGCATTATGGGGGTTCTCCTTGCAGTGTAGTTGCAAAGATCATGTACCACAGCGCTCTAGTTGGCATTGTTTACATTATAGACAAATCACATTACATTATGCAAATTACGCCATTTATGTAGCTTAGTAGCTCTGGCTGGGCCTGAGGGAGGAAAGCTACGAGCTATTAAAGTAATACAGAACCAGAGTGGATGGACATACACAAAAAAACAGATATCGTGTTCATGTTCACCCTAGTGCCTGCATGCTGCCTTCTCATAAACCGAAGCATAAGATATATGATGCAAAATCAATTTTAAAGTAATAAAATCTCCTGTCCAGGCACAAGAGCTCTCAAAAAAAAAAAAAAAAAAAAAAAAAGCTGTTAGAAAAATTTCTATTGAATAAACATTGAGTCTATTACCCCTTGGCATATGGAAACAGTTATGAATAGAGGTTTCTCCATCTGGAGAGATCTCTCTTGTTGCAATAATGGAAGATGGGGCAGATTTTTTTGCCCATTTACTAAGAAGGCTGTGTCTTAAAGGAGAGTGAACTCATATTTTGAGTATACTCTGACTATGATGTAAACTTCCCCAATAAAAAATATACATTAGATATGGTAAAACGAAGTATTTTATTTTATTTATTTATTTTTGCTTTGTGGAATTATTTTTAAGTATAGAAAACAGGGTCAAGTATTTAAAACTGGAATTATCATAGAAAACCTCAAATATATTGTTGCCTATGTTTTATGTAAAAAACACTCTTGGTTTTATACTAAAAATGTTTTATATTTTATTGGTCCATCTTATAGAGTTAAACAATTTCTTAAACTAGAAGATATTTAATGGTTTCATGTCTTGAAGTTTAGAAACCAGTGTCAGTGATTAAATAAGAAGAACATATAATGACACTATGTTCCAGTGATCTTTAACTTTTAGGCACAGATGGATTGATCAGAAAGATATCTCCTAAAACAATGAAAAACTTCAAGCCAGCCCTTCATATAAAGTTATTTTTATCGCTTTTTTTTCTATATTCTAAGAGCCAAAAATATGGTTGAAGAGACAGAATACTTCTGTCCACTGTAGAGAAAGTCTAAATAGTTTACAATTTTTTTTCTGAAAAATTTCATCAGCATCTATAGCATTCGTGACAGATAAAGGATTCTACTCTCACTATTGAAATAATTTTAAAATGATGTTTTCTCGAGTTATATTCTTTCTCCTTTGGATCTACCTCAAGTAGTTTAGTCAGGGAATATGGTAATAGGAAATAACCAATCTCAGCAAAATATGGGATTAAGAAAAACAGACTTTTTGTTTTTTACCTTAAAATGAAAACTTAGGGAAAAATTCTTCGATTATAAGAAATAAGAGAGGACAGAGCTAGAAGAAAATAAATCAGAGGGTTATTCATATTTTTGGAAATTCAACATTCCCACTGCTTTGCTCTATAATTAGGTAAGATAAGGTAAACATTTTCAGCAGAGAAAAAACAAGACACATTATGGCTTTCTTTAAGGCTAAGTATTGCTGCCTAAGGAACCATTTCATCAACATATTAGTTCCTAACCAATCCCGTCCTTCTGAAAGAAGTTATCAGTCAAAACATTTCATCAGCAGTTAATCAAGACAGCTAATGGTCTGTGGATGTACATACTTCATGACCTGGTGTAATTTAAATTAATTACATATGACTGGCAGCTGTCAACTCTCACCTAGCTTATGGTAAAGAACAGAGAACAAAAGTAAGAAACTAAAGGTTAAAATCTCTAGCTCATTATATTATCCTAGTTTCTTTTCTAGGATATTTTCAAAAAATTAGAAAAGAATATTCAAATCTTTAATTTTTCAGTCTACATATTCAACAATTTTAACGGATTATTTCTGTAGAGTTAATTAATTCTAATGGACAGCAGTCTGAACATATATTTTAAACTGACACAAAAGTTGACACAGATATTTGTTAGAGACAAGGTCAAGCTGCAAACTTGATTTGTTATGGTGTCTCCCCTGCCCCCTGCTCAGCCCTCCACAGATGGTAAAGACTGTCATGAGGGAAAGAACTGGTGGGCCTTTTTTTTTTTTTTTTTCTGCTACCCCTGCCTTTCTCCTCCTCTAGCTTGTTTCTGCTACATCCAACCTCATGTGGTTGGGGAACAAGGAAAGCTGAAAGGAAAAGATGACAGAAATGCCTTTAAATAAAAATTCTCCTGACCTAGTGTCAATGCTCTAGGGGCTTGTTTGACAAGAGCTTAAAACTTATTTTGTCCTGAGATTTGTAAATCCTTTGGAGACCTTTGTGGGTCCCCTCCTTACCCCACTTCCACCCACCTAAGGAACTTTCCAATCTAGTTTCCTTGGTAAATGTCGTAGGAACCCAACAAGACTTCAGTATCCCTCTCCCAGATGGCTCTTTTGGACTCATGGGTTTTTCTAGGGGAAATGTTTATTCATACTTTGGCAGTCTCTGAGGGTGCAGTTACTTCACAAACCTCTGCCTTCTTTCTGCCGACCCCTTATAAATCTTTAGGATTACTTAGTCACCAGTCCTCTAATTTCCTTTTGGGGAGGGGTAGTACTACAGAGGATACAGGGGTCATTATTCTTTAAAGCCCTATACTCCTAAACAGGAGATAAGGAGCAAACACTCTCATTTCTACCCTTTGGGTTGAGAGAGATTTGAACCAACTACCACTTTCTCCTAAAAAAAGTCCCCCAAATTCCTCACAGTTTCATTCTTTTATACCCTATCTGTGCAAGAGAAGCTTCGGAATTGTCCAGTGTATTTTAAAAATTTTTCCCAGTTGTGAGCTAGCACCATCTTTAAAATGTGTTTCACCTGATACTTTCGATTAAACATTGTCTTAGATAAACAACAAATTTTGAAATTTTACTCTTTGCCTACCTTTGTTTAGTTAAAGTGTATTTGTTGACTAGTTTCTGATAACTTGTGAAAATAACTCTGAAACATTATTTATTGCCAATATCTTATTGTAATATTGCATATGCTTTATAATTATGTAAAACAAAAATAATTGGAATGCAAAATGATATATCTACAAATGGTCTTTGGAACTTCAACTTGAAATGCCCTGAATTAGACTTCTCATGTATCATTATCAAAAAGTATTAAACATTCTTATCCTAGTTTGAGAAGAGATGTTTGTTAGTACTTTCTTCATTTAGCATAATAATGGGTCAGAAATGCTGTCAGTTATTTAAATAGACATTAAGGAATTCAGGACTAGGAAGTACATTCCAAGGGATTCTGAGGCTGTAATATCTACTATGGTAGTTACTAGCTACATGTAGCTTTAGAAATTTAAATTTAAATTATTTAACTTGTATAAAATTAAAGATTCGAGTTCTTAGGTTCATTAGCCACGTTTCAAGTGCCCCAGAGTCATGATTGGCTAGAGACTACCATACTGGACAGTGCAAATATTTAAAAAAAAAAAAACAAAACAACTGTGCCATTGTAGACATTTCAATCGGACAACACTGCTCTAAAGATGCTGTGATTAAAACCATACCCATGAAGTCAGGTATTCTGTTTGGGGAGGTGGAGGAATGTTGAGAGTTACTTAGGATGAGCCTTATAAGGTAGGAATGAGGTGTTGCACCATCTAAGTGATTAAGATGCCTTTTCTGTGATAGCACGGCTTCTTCTGGTGATTCCACTTAGGCAGGTTTCAAGTAGAGCAGTGTATTACAGAACTGGTTGTGCTGAATTAGAACATTATAGCTGCTGAGAAATTATCTTAATATAACTAGATCTAGACGTAACTGCCTCAGGGAAGCTGAATCTTTAAAGAAGCAAAGTGAGGACTCGACATGGTGCAAATTAAAGTTACTGCTAAATGTTAATATTTATTTTTTAAAGAAATACATTTGATTTCATGTGTAAAGTGGTTCTATATTCTTTTCTTGTCCTTAAAATAGTTGTGATTTATACCTACAGTCATTTATTAAGGTAATGAGATCTGCAGTCATGGTGTGTACGATGGCGCTGGAACTTTACTATGGAAAATTGTAAAGCAACTTCTCTTTTTAAAATTTATTTATTCTTCTGTGCTTTTTAAAATTGAATTCTTTTGTTTCATGGAGCAGGAAAGGATGAGATAAAACCTGGAGACGACAAAAAAAATATATCCTGTTTGTTTTCTGTACAAAAGGTTAGCGCTATTATTTTTTTCTTCAAAATAAAGCAAATAACTCTTTGCTCATCTATAATAGGGCAGAGCTATTTTGAACAGTTTGATGTCATTTATACATCCCTCAAAGAAACAAAGGGGAAAGTCAGAGGAAAGGGAAAAGTCAGCTTTGATAAGTTACGCCAGCTACTGGTCCCCGAGAGTGAAGCATCCTGTTTTTATCATGTGGCTGAAAAACAGTGGAAAAAATTTAATGTGATCAATGATATCCATTCTTTTGTTATTTCACAGTTACCTGTCATAATTCCCTAAATAATCAAACTGGGTGAGGGCCTTTTTAGTGACAACTGTATAACAATGGGTCAGTCTAGGAAAAGGTCACTGGAAAATTACAGTTTGAAGTGGAGAAAGAATGGTGACAAACCAGAGAAAGCTCATGATATAAATAACATTCAGTGTCTTGAATATTTGTTGGCACTAGATTTTATCGCATCAATACCACCAATTAATATTTCCAATTATTGTAAAAGTCAGTGGGCTATACTATACCTAAAAAGTAACAGAAAATGTAATAATCATAAAAATGAAAAATTCTTTCCAAACAAAAATGGCTTTTAAATAGACTTTTTGTGGTTCCAAGAATTGCTGTATCTATTAATCATTTAATAATTTTAAAAGATTTCTGGAAAAATGACCTCAGAGATTGCTACCATTTGGACTTCATATTCATTCAGTTGTCTTATCTCTAGGTGTTCAGGTGCATTACTATAGCATTTATCAACATACCATCTACCGGATGTCACTTCAACATAAGTACACGTGCAAGATTATAGAAGGAACACCTCTTCACTCATCCATATATCAGGCTGTCTTTACAGAACATTCTCCATGCTAGGGCACAAAGAGGAGAACAGCATCTCTGTTTTTATATATTTAAGAATAATATTTGAGGCAAAGTTGTAAGATATTTTTCTTCATGAATATGGTTCTTTAATCTAAGATTATTAAACAGGGATCTATCTAGCAACTAACTTGCATTCTTAACATCTTTGTCAGGATTTGGAAGAAATATTTTAAAATCCTGTCAGTCAGTCACCTGCATGTTTGTTTTACTTGTGGCTAAACATATGGATATCAAAATATATCAATATGAGATAATATTTTTCAATGATTTCATATCAGTTGTATAGATACAGCCTTAGACTGGGGGCAAGACCAGTTGAAATGATTCCTTAGAGCTATTTATACAATTAAGGTTTATCAAGAGAGACTGTGATATAAACCTCTGTCATTTGAAACATCATTATAATTTATATGCTATTTGCTTACTATTTTAGAATTTCTATGTATTGTTTCCTTCCATTAGAGCCTTGAAATTCCCAGTGAATTGCAAACATTCAGGTATTTAGAATCCCAATGGATTGTCACTGGAAATGAACAGAAGTTCTTTCTCCCTCCCCCTCCTTTTCCTGTTTTCAAGTTACAGGGCCAGATATATGGCTGTGAGACAACACAGAAGCAGTGTCAAGAAAACCATTTTGCTCAGGGGACCTGGCAGCTGAACTCTCCCCGAATGCTTTTCAAAGGCAAGGAAAAAAAAAAAAAAAAATATATATATATATATATATATATATATATATATATATATATATATATATATATATATATCACACCAATTTTAAACAAATCCAAAGATTTGTAGAGTCCTTGTTCACCTCATGATGTTGCTGTAGATATAAATGTACACTAAATGAGGTAACAGATTATAAAAAGTAAATGCTTAAAGTTTTTGAGTTTTATAACAAGAGATCTGGGAAGTTTAAAAGCATATTGGGTTTCTCAGAGATTATTAACTCTGGACTGCATTTCAAAGTATATCAAATGCTGTCTGCTTTATACCAAACATAAGGGAATGTACTACCAGTCTAAGCAGACAGACCTAATAAGAGCTGTCATAAATCAAATTAAGAAATATTTATTGAACATCTCTGTATCTCTAGCATTGAATTTAGGTGTGTGATATATATAAAATGTAAATGAAAAGGTCTGTGGTCTCGAAGAGCTTAAATGTATTCGGAGAAACAAGACAATTCCATGGAAAATAAATAATGCAAAATTTGAAATGCAATTCATAATGCATGTTTCAAGAAATATTATAAATAATAAAAATGAACCAACCAGGAATATAAAAAAATTATTTAAATTTTTAGGCTGTAAAGGCAACTTCAAAAATTTTTTGCTGGAGAGAATAATGTTGGACTTGAAAATATAGATATTTCCACTTCTTCAGAGATATCACACTTTGAGTAAATCCTGCACTTGTTCCCAGTTCAATCCTTGTTTGTAATGGGGGCAGATGGCCCAAACGGCTACAGCCAATGGTGCTCATGAATGAAGTTTAAAGTAAATTATAAACTAGAAATCTACAGTAGTCAAGTCGCTGTAGTCAAGTCACTGAATTAAAGTGTAGGGGGAAAAAATGGACCCTTGCTTGAGTATATCATAGTATAAAACAATAACTAAAGTTTCTATTTAAATTGCTAGATTTACCTGAATTATCTGCCAGATCTGCCCATCCCTCAAAACTCTGAAAGGCCACGCTTTAAAACAGTTTCCTCTTATTTCTTCCTTACTGCTTTGTAACTATGCTTGTTAAGAAAATTTTTAAAAAATACTTTAACTAAGGTAAATTAAGCATGTCCCCATTCTCCTTGACCTGAACACACCCAAACAACCTCTGATATAAATGACCTAGCTCTTTTTGACATTCAATTGTTATGATTACATCATTATAAGGTGAAACAAAGAGTTTAAAAACAATAATAAATAACATGAAACCCAGTATAAAATAAATAAACAAATGAAAAATTACTAAAAGAAGAAAGACTTTATAAACCTAGAGTAAATTAACTAAAACAAAGAAAGGGAAAGAGGCGGGAAAATGGCCAAATCCCTTATCTTGAAGAAAGAGGGCACGAACATTATTTATTACAGATTTTGGTAGTTTAATATAGTTCTAAGAATGCCATTAAGATATTAAGCTAATTTCAAATATTGAAAGTCCCTGCTGAAAACAGAACTGAAAGATATAACAAAGTAGAAGAAAATGAAAAAGCAAAGAAACCAAAATTTAAAGCACATAACACAAGGGAAAACAATTAAACCAAACACTGCATATCATTAGAGATTGGCAGGAGAGCGGTAAAAGTGGGTCATTTTGAAAAAGTGTTGTTTAAAACACATGGGCAAGTTTAGTGACATCACCAGAGTTAATTCAGTAACCCAGACCCAGCAACATCAGTTATCTTTACCCCCTATAAAACTAAAGGGTTTGTGCTAAGTAAAATAAGTCGGACAGATAAACATAAGTACCATATGATCTTACTTATATTTAAATACTTAAACAAAACAAAGAAAACAAGCTGATAGCTAGAGAGAACAGATTGGTGGTTGCCATGGGCAGGAATGGGGGGAGAAATGGATGAAGGGGGTCAAAAGATACAAACTGCCAGTTGTAAAATAAGTCATGGGGATGAAATATATAGCTATAGTTAATAATACTGTATTGACTATTTGAATGTTGCTAAGAGAATAGATCTTAAAAGTTCTCATCACAAGGAAAAAAAATTTGTAATTGTAAGGCGATGGAGGTTAACTAGACACTGTGGTGATCACTTTACAATGTACACAAATATTAAATCATTATGTTGTACATCTGAAACTAATACAATGTTATATGTCAATTATACCTCAATAAAAATAACGATAATGCCTTTTCCTTTCCCAATGATGTTTACATACATCATAATCCCAGAAACCTGTGAAGATGTTATGTTCCATGGCAAGGGGAAAGTAAGTTTGCAGATGGAATTGAGGTTGATAATCTGCTGGTCTTGGAAAGGGAAGATGTTCTGGACTATATGGGTGAGCTCAATGTAATCACAGGATCCTTAAATCTAGAAGGTGAAGGCAGAAGAGTCCATCATAGAGACCTGAAGATCTTGCACTGCTTATTTGAAGAAGACATTGTGAGCCAAGGAATGCAGGCAGACTCTAAAAGCTGGGAAAGGCAAAGAAACATATCTTCCCATACATGCTCCAGAAAGAATGCAGCACTACTGACATCTTGACCTTTGCCATTTTGAACTCTAGTCCTCCAGAAATGTGAGAAAATAAATTTGTGTTGTTTTAAGCAACTAAATGTATGTTAATTTGTTATAGCAGCAGTGGAAAATACAGCTATATTTCATAAGTTTTGTTATGTCATGTTTTCATTTTCTTTCATCTCAAGTATTTTCTAATTTCCTTTATAATTTAGTTTTAGTTCTATTGGTTGTTTAGGGAAGTGTTTTTGAATTTCCACACATATGTGATATTTTCAAATTTCTGTTATTGATTTCTAATTTCATTCCACTGTGGTCAGAGAACATACTTCATGTGATTCCAATCCTTTTAAATTTATTGAACTTTGCAGTAGATCTTAGAGAATGGTCCAAGTGCACTTGTCATATTTTACATCCTTTTTTGTGTATCCTTTAACTAATTATTTTAATTATAGTTAATTTTACTACTTTTATCTTTTAACTGTTATACTAGCTTCATAAAAGGTTAACTTACTACCTTTACTATATGTTAGCCTTTGCCAGTGAGATTTTAACTTTCATGTTTTCTTGTTATTAGTTTGTATCTTTTCTTTCCAGCTTAAAGAAGTCCCTTTAACATTTCTTGTAAGCCTTATTTAATCATGATAAATTCCTTTCGCTTTTGTTTGTCTGGAAAACTTTTTATCTCTTCTTTGATTCTGAATGATAACCTTGCCAGGTAGAGCAGTGGTCCCCAACATTTTTGGCACCAGAGACCGATGCTCCTATGAGAATCTAATGCCTGATGATCTGAGGTGGAGCCGAGGCAGTGATGCTAGTGCTGGGGAGCGGCTGCAAATACAGATGAAGCTTTGCTGGTTGCCCGCCGCTCACCTCCTACTGTGCGGCCCAGTTCCTAAGAGGCTGCAGGCAGGTATAGGTCTGTGGCCCGGGCATTGGGGACTCTTGAGATAGAGTATACTTAGTTTTTTCCTTTTCATTCTTTCTCCTTGACTATATCATACCACTCTGTTCTGGCCTGCAAAGTTTCTGCTGGAAAATCAGCTGATAGTCTTATGGGGGTTCCCTTGTACATACAAGTTGGTTTTCCTTTGTTGCTTTTACAAAACTCTCCTTACTTTTAACTTTTGTCATTTTAATTATAATGTGTCTTGGTGTGGGTCTCTTTGGGTTTATCTTGTTTGGTGCTCTCTGTGTTTCCTGAATTGGATATCTGTTTCCTTCCCCAGGTTAGAGGGGTTTTCAGTCATTATTTCTTCAAATAACTTTCCTGACCCTTTCTTTTTTCTCTTTTGAGACCCCTATAGTGTGAATGTTATTTCACTTGATGTTTTTCTATGTGTCTCATATGCTATCTTCACTTAAATTCTTTTCCTTTTTCTTTTTGCTGTCTCATTTGGGTGAGTTCTACTGCCTTGTCTTTGAAATTACTGGTTATTTCTTGTACTTCATCAAGTCTGCTGCTGAAATTCTCTAGTGTATTTTTCAGGGCAGTTATTGTATTCTTTAGTTTTATGACTTCTATTTGGTACTTTCTTATATTTTTTCTCTTTGTTGAATTTCTGTGTTCATTCTTTTAGTGAGTTTGGTGAGCATTTTTATGACTATTACTTTAACTCTTTATCAGATAAGTTACTTAAGTTTTTTTTCTAGGGGTTTTATCTTGTTCTCTCATCTGGAATATATTCCTCTCCTCATTTTGTCTGACTCTCTGTATTTATTTCTATGTTCTAGGCGAAAGAGCTATTTTTCTCATACATGAAGGAGTAGACTTTTGAGGGAGATGAACCTTACTATTTAACCTTATCCAAGCTCTTAATCTTCTCTCCAACCTTTATGATTTTCTAAGCAAGGTGATTTATTCGTAATAGGTCCCAGCTGTTGAAGGTATGCCAAGGCCTGAGAGGGTTCCAGAGGAAGGGATCTTCAGTCAGCATCTAGCTCCAGGCTGATTAGAAGCTAGATACTCAGGCAGCAGCTTTTAAGGTATACAAATATATATAGTCCTGTGGGACCAAAATCCTAATCGCTGCTAGTCACCAGAACAGGTAATCTGGAGGTGTCCCCTTGGTGATAGTTATAAAAATTGTGGCTCCAGATGAATGTATGAGTGTTTCTCTAGAAAGTACTAGCAAGTATGGTGCATCTCAAAGACAGCACAAAGATGGAATCCCTTGGTCTATGTTCTTTTGTAGAGAGCTTTTGTAGCCTCTAATGATAAATCTGAAGCCTGCCTCTCAGGCTGAAGCTCCAGGACAAGCAAATAGGCCTTTTTTACATGGAGACTGAAGGGTATGTTTAAGTCTGCTGTCTGTGCAGTGCCCTGGGGATTGTAGCTTGCCAAGAACTGTCTTAATGATTGTTTCCAACCCATGGGGTCCGGAAATGTAATCCCCTTGGCAACCAGAGCCAGTTGCTTAAGGAGTGTCTCCTGTGTGGGCTGCAAATGCCTGCTGGCTTTGGCAGGACTGTAGGAATGCCATGGGGACAAAGCATTCACCTGTCCTGCTTTGGCAGGGTAGAAATGCAGGAGCAGGGAGCTCCCGTAGGTACTAGCAGGTTAGAGGGAGTGTGCAAAATGGTGCTTGCCAGGGCCAGCACTAGAAAGGTCAATGAAGAATGCAAAAATAGTGCATGCCAACTCCTGAAGTGAGTTCTAACAGACTCCTGCCCCTTTGGCAGGCACTTTACAATTAGCAAATGAATCTCCTTCAAATATGGTTCAGGCATTTTTCAAACTGCTGCTTTTGCACTGGATCTCCGAGGAGAGCAAGTTTGCATGTGAGCCCTTTAAGAGGGACATCTCTGGTCTCTAAAAACTTATGGTTCTCCTCAACATAAGCCCTGTTGGTTTTTAAAGCCACTCATTTTGGAGTCTCATCTCTTTAGTGCCGGTCTCAAGCGTTGAGGTGTCTGATGTGAGGCATGAACCTTCATTCCTCAGGAATAACTCCATAATTGTGAGATGCTGTCCACTGTGAGTTCCTCTGCTGGGGATGGGCTCTTGGAAAGATTGCATCTCTGCATCTCCTAGCCATCTTGGTGTTGCCCTTTTATCTTTTGTTGTGGAGGAGTAAAATTTAGATAAAAATTAGATAAAATTTTAATTTATCTAAAAAATTAACAATTTTTATCTTAAGGTCTTTTTTTTCCCCCTAATATTAGTATAATCACTTCAATTCTATTTTGAGTCCTTTTTGCACGGCATATATTTTTCATCCTTTTACTTTCGATCAACTTAACTGTGCATTTGAATTTAAAGTATGTCTTGTAGAGACCATACAGTTGGACCATTAAAAAAAAAAAATCTATCCTTCCAATTTATGACTTTTGATTTTGGTTTTGGTCTATTTACATTTAATGTAATAACTAAAAAGATAGAATTTATTGCTCCCTTTTTCTATTATGTTTCTATGTATCTATGTCTTTTGTTCCTCTGTTCCTCCATTACTGTTATTCTTTGTTAAATAGCTATACTCTAGTTTGCCATTTTAATTCTCTTATTGTTTCTTCTGCTGTAATTTAAAGTTATTTTCTGGTGGTTGCCCTGGGAATTACAATTAACAACTTAATTTAAAATAACCTAGTTCAGATTAATACTTAATTCAACAATATATAAAAATTTTGCAACAACATAATCATTCCTGTCTCACTCCTTTGTTATTATTATACAAATTATGTTTTTACATTATAAACCAATGGTTTTATAATTATTACTTTATGCAATTTTTTAAATCAGAAAAGAAAAATAATAGATACAAATAAAATGCATTTATATTATCTTATATTTACCTATGCAGTTATCTTTACCATGCTCTTTATTTTTTGTGTAGATTCAAGTTATTCTAAAATGTTCTTCATTCAAGCCAAAATATGTCTTTTGATGAGTTCAGGGAGAGATCTCTTTGAGTTTATCCTGCTTAGAGTTCACTGAACTTCTCGAATGTTCAGATAAATGCTTTTTATCATTTTGTGAATATTGGTCTTTATTTCACCAAATATTTTTTCGTCTCGTTCTCTCTCTCTTCTCCTTCTGAGAAACAAATTAGGCATATGTTGATATGGTTGATGGTGTCCAACTGGTCTCTCAAGTTCTAATCATTTTTCTTTATTATTTTTTCTTTCTGTTCTTCAAAGTGCATAATTTCAATTTACCGATCTTTAGTTTTGTTGATTTACTCTTCTATTTCAAATCTGTTGAACCCTTGTAGAAAATTTTTTCTTTAAAAATTTCTATTTGGTTCTTTTTTATAATTTATTTTTCTTTATTGATATTCTTTATTTGATGAGACATTGTTTTTATAATTTTCTTAAAATCTTTAGATTTTTTTTAAGTTCTTTGAATTTACTTATAATAGGTGATTTAAAATCTTTGTCAGGTATGTCTGAACTTTTTTGGAACAGTGCTATTGACTGTTCCTTTTTTCTAAGTAGGATTCATACTTTCCTGTTTCTTTGTGTGTCTTGCGATTTTTTCAAATCAAATTTGATCATTTTAATTAAAATACAATGTGGTAACTGTGGAAATCAGACCCCCCGTTAAATTTTTAAATAATCAATTTGAGTAACAAAACAGAATAAAATAAACCGTGACCAAAGAACTATCAGTCATAACTACCCTCAAAAGAAATCAGAAAACATCATTACTGTTTGACACAAAAGTTAATATGATTTAAGACAAATATTCATAAATAAGACAAAAGGGTTAATTTTGTATTTGTGAAGTATACTTTATTGGTAGTATACTCATGAAATTTTATGTAGTAAATAATTTACCCTCAATAAAATTTTGAAAAGCTTAATCCTACTGAGTGAAAACAAGAGTAATGTAGAAAGGGATATTGAAGATTAAATGTATAACTTAAATTGTTATTATAAACATCTTAAGGTTTATAGCCTAAAAATAGATTGTATGTGTCCTTGTCAAGTAACCACTGAACATTTAAAACACTAGTTAAATGCTGTTACAACTTCATAATTTTTTTTTGCAGCAGGCATTTTATACATGTGATCTCTGACCACAATACAAAACTTTTAGAAATTAACGAAGAAGATTACTCTTAAAATGTTAATTACTTGTAAGTTAAAGTACCATTACTATTATACAATTATTGTGAAAAATAGGAAATAAACATTTTTAACCATTTAGGAAAGACCAAAGTAGATAACTACAGAACATTATTTAAGGAGTGTACCTTAGTAAGTAATAAGGTTAATACATTGAATTGTTACAATATGCCTCATTTGGTAGTAAACTCTCCACACAGAATTTTTCCCTATTTTACAAAAGTGGGCCTTTTATCAGAAAAGTGAATATCTCTGCAGTCAACTGTGTACAGAAAAGTAAACCCATTACCTTAAATCCATTCATTATTAAAAAGAAATCATGGGAGTAAATAAACTAAACCACATAAAAATGATACATATCTAATTCGAGGGTTTAGAAAAACATAAAGCAAGTTTAAGGCAAGCAAGAGAAAAGAAATTATGAAGATTTTAAAAGGACATTTTTGGTCAAAATATTATTTTAAGTTTATGCTTGAATGTCCCCTCATAAGAAATCAGAAAAAAAGATGAATAAGAAATTCAAATAAAAGTAGAAAAATAACAAACACAAAAATCAAACTTTCTTCTGCCAGAAAAAACACAGTAGTAAAATAAAACAATAAAACAAACATACATTTGAAAGACATAACTGAATGCCAAAACAAGTTTAAAAAATTATTTTATTTTATAATTTTAAGATCCATCACATTCTTTTCATAGTATTGGCCAGGACTTTCTTAAAAACCTGTTCTTGACTTTAAAGCAAAGGCAGGCAAATATTTCTAACATTTTACCAAGAAGTGTATTGTTTGCAATACCTATGCTTATAGGTAGCTCCTGCTGCTTTGTTTTCTTTAGTCCACAAAACTCCTTCCATTTCAGGGCTTTCATATGCACTATTCTTTTTTTCTAGACCGTGCGTGCCCTCACTTGGAACAGACTACTTCCTCAGGATCACTTCTCCTGACTGGATTAGGATCCCACATTATACGTTCCCATGATACCCTTTTTTTTTCCCTTAGAGCACTCATCATCATTTTCATTATGAGAAACTATCTGTGTGTTTATTATGTCTTTTCTCCTGTAAGCTCCACGAGGGCAGGACTATGTCTAATTGGTTTTAGTTCTGTATCCCTAACAACCACTGTAACATAATTCCTGCTTCATGATGTTTGCTTGGTATACACTTACTGAATAAATGAAAGAATGTAACAATTTACAATTGCTTTTATGAAAATAAAATGTGTTGTTTCTTGTACTATGCCTTATAATATTCCCTGATTCCTTCTAAGATGTTCCAACTTTTTAATTTTAAGGCACGTCTCCAACCATCCTTTTTAAGATAGTGCATCTCTTGCTACCTGATTTTCATCCCTTACTTTGCTTGATTTTTCTTTCTAACCACCGACACATTATATATTTGTTTTTTATGCCTGTTGCTCCAAACTAGAATGTAAGCACTCCTAAGAACAGGGACTTGGTTTGTTTTATTTGTCCAATGCCTAGGACAACACTTATAGGTTCTCAATAAATGTTTTTAAATGGATAATGAGAACTCCAAATTGATTATTGATTTAGCAAATTCTGAAATTATTATTATATAACAAAAGCAGAAATTGTTAATGCTTGACTATTGACAATACTCTATCTTCATTTAAAGATGATTTCTTGGGGGTTATATCAGTCTCCAAATTCTCCTTATTTGTAATATTTGGGTTAATGAGAAAAATAATTAAAGTTATAGAATCTTGGTCGATATACATAAGATAGACTTAAGAACTGAGAGAAAGAAAAGAAAGATGGCACAATCTGGTTGTAGATGAGAATCTTTTGCATTGGAATTTGATTGTGGGTAAAAGAATTTCAGAATTTCAGGTAAACATCTTTTTGGGAGACAGTGATGGAGAGAGATATTATTCTGTACACTAGTATTGCACATACTGGTACTTCATGCATCCTTTAGTATTTCCTTAAGATTGAAATATATGTAAAAATTGTAAAAATTAGATGTATTTAGTTTTAACTATTTTTGGTAAAAAATATAATGTGAAAATCGAATCTATTTAGTTTTAATTATTATTATTATCATTCTTTTTGCCAGACTGTAGGTCATTGAAAGATAGCCCACTCAGCAACCATGATATAACTTTCCAGTTGTATTTGGGTAGGTAATGAGGCCTAATCTCTGGAATACTGAACTCAAAGTGAAGTTCTCTGTTTTAACTCCAATTCAGATTATTACAGTAGATTTAAGTCAAGGGTTTATTTTTATCGAACTCTCATATTTTTGGAAAATATATCATAAACAAAAAGGAGTGGGCGGTACTGGAAAACTTTTGAGCCATGACAGTTCTCAAGAAACAGAAAAAAATAAAGCACATATACACATGCACACACATGAACATATACACAGGTTCTTCGGAACACACACATATAAAAAAAAAAATAAGAAAAAATAAAAAGATATAATGGAGTTTACACTGAGGTCAAAACTGTTGTACAAGGGAGAATGTACCAGAGAGTAAACAGATTCAATAAATCTGTATGTATGTTCACCAGATAGAAGAAATCTTAAAAAACTTCTTCCTGCATTTGCTGCTTGAGAGTGTTCAACTCAACCTCTTAAGTGGCCACTGTTTTTTTAAGGAGTTAGAGTCACTTTTGGAATTGTGAGAAGACTGATGGTATTCAAGCTTGGATTAATTCAAAGTTTCTAGTTCTACCAGTGAAACTGTATCCCTGCGGATTGGAAATTATTGTGGGATTTTCAAATAAACAGGATATGGAACCACTGACACAAACTAATGTTTAACACTAACTTGAGAAACTGGTGGAAAGAACCATGCCAATTTGTGACAAGGTTTTTAATGACAAAGAATAGAAAGTCTCAAATGCTGTGATGTTCTGTTTACTAATTTATTCTGCAGAGTCTTATCAGTGGATTAAGCCATCCTTATGTCCAGTTCTGTGCTGGCTCTCTTATGCTTTACAGGAACTATAAAAACCTATGATTTGTTGAATTTAAAATAATTCTTCGATAAAGAAAAAAACATTATTTCTGTTTATGTTAGATTATAGGTTCTAACAGTATGCCAGATTATTGCTGAAGTGATTCACTATAGGCCAGTAAAGCTTGGAAATTTCTACAGAGTTTAACAAGATTCATGAAAGTGTAATCTTTGAGCCATGTTTGCTAAACATTCTTGAATTTCATAACAAAATCCAAAGGATAATTTGAATATTTACCACTGGTTGAATTCACCAAGTCTCAGAAGAATAAATCTGTTATTTTAGCTGCTCTCTGAAAGTTGGATTAAGTAATGACATTTAAATGTGAGATGCTGGACCAGCCTTGAAAGTCAGAAGTTATGCAGTTAAGACTCTGATTCTTAAAGTTTGACCCCCTTAGAGATTGGGATGCTGATGGATGAAGAGTAGGTGAGTTGGCCAAAACATTAAAATATTCCCCAGAGGGACACAGAATGGGGATTACGCCTCTTCTTTGAACCTAGTGTGAGAAAGTAAATCATAATTATTTTAAGCATAGATATTAGCTATATTTGGAAATTAAATGCAACCAAATTAGAAACAGATTGGTTGTAGACAATAAAAAAGAAAGATGCTATGTTTTTAATATTGGTAAGAATGGATACCTGCGGTAGGGCATTATTCCAAAATGGAGATAAAAAGATGAAGAGTTTTGGCAAGAAAGGGTATCAGCGCAATTTTAAATTGACTACACTTTAGCAATCATTTAACCCAATTTATTTTTTTTACTGATTAGGAAATAACCAAGGACTCCAAATCTCAAGTAATCAATGGAATTAGAAGAGCCAATTTTAAATCTCTAGGTAATATTTCTCAGAGATGAAATTACTAGGGTCTTGACTGGATAACCCAAATGATAAATTAAGATCTGCAGAATAACTGTAAAACTAGGGAGAAGGGTGGAAGACTGGAGATATGTTTGTTCAATTCTCAGGGAGTATGAGGGACTAACCTAGAACTTAATAAAAAGTGGAAAAAGGATGGAGATTAGATGGTGGTATATGAGGCTATGTATTACAAGCATCAATTAAATGGTGTTATCATATAAAATAGGTTTGCTATAGAAATGGCAATGGATAGTACAGAGAATCATTTGCATAGAATACTTTTAGTCTCCAAATCTTTGGTCATTTTAACTTTTCTTGTGCAGGTACAACAAAGTCAAATAGGGGACAGTAACGAATGATACCAGCAATCAACTTTGCCTGTGATCACTGGCATGCCCAGTGTTAATAGTTACTACTTTGGCTTTTACAAAGATAAGCAGTGGGGAATGGCAACATGAACATAATGCAGAAAAAGCAAAGAATGAGGGCAAACAGTGATGCCAACGTAGCATTACTAATGCGATTTCTACTATTACCTGGATAGATCTGCTTCTCTATGTGCACTTTTTAATTTCTCCCATATCTTCCCTGCACTCGACCTCCTTTTCAAAAATAATTTCTTTCTTTGCTAGAACAATAACTTTTTCAGTGTACCCCTGAAGACCCTTAAGCCAATAGAATATGGATTTGTTGTTTTTGCTCTTTTAATTATGTGCCATGTAACCATGTAACCAATATACATGTAGTAAACAAACCACACAGTATTTGTGGATCTGATTGTTTCTGGCAGCCAGTGGCTAAATCTTCATAATGTAATATATTTGTGGTTGTTAGTACATAGAGGTTATATTTACTCCAAGAAACATTAGACAGAAAAGCAACTCTTCTAAGACCAGGATGCGCAAAATCAGAAATAGATACAAAACTTTTTGTTTTCTGGTTTACTATTTTGACACTAGATTTAACTTCTTTTATACATCTACAGCATTTCATATGATTCGAACTACTTAGAAAAGATGAGTCCAAAAGTGACTCTCTCCTTTTAATGTCTACTGAATACAGTCCTATGTGGATAGTAGAAATAGCACAAACTGCAAAATAAGATAAGGTATTCTCTTATGGGAAAATAAAATAAAACAACACTACATGTGCTATATATGAAGAGATTTAATAAATATTAGAGTCAGCACTGAAAAATCAGTGCATCTAATGTCATATGCTTTCATACTGTTATCTTGAACAATTTAATGTGACTCACACACACACACACACACACAAAACTGTTACTCTCAATAAAATGTAGAAATAAAAAACAGATTTATGTAGTATGAAATAATATGTCAAAAACAAAATTCTCAATATCCTTCCATCTCTTTTAATGGTATGGTATAATCTAGTACTTGCTCACATATGAAACTTGAAGCAATGTGGCTTTTGAAATGGACACTCAAAAAAATCTTTAATGATGATTAACGCTAACTCTAAATATATGTATATCTACAAATATATATATAGATAAATGCAAAATCTATTTAATAAAGTGACCTAAAATGTTCAAAAAGTGTCTTGTATAAACCAAAAACAAGCTTCTTTAAAAATCTGAATTTGTTCCTTTTTTAAAAGTGATATCATCCAAGATGTGTTTTTAATCAATTATCATTGTAGATAATTCAGAGGGCAACATGTATGGAAAAACAATGTTGTGATTAACTAGACGTTGACCTCGTGTCATGGCACTGATCCAGGGAGAGCTTATTAGTTTGAGCTAGCAATAAATATGAAACCGAGGATATCATAAATCACAACAGTAAGATTAATATGAATGTGAATCAGATACATGAGTAAAACTGAGATATTCCCAGTTAGTCCAAAAACAGCTACATGAGGTCAGTGAAGACAATAATAATTTTTATACACTTTCCATCTTATCTAGTATTTCAATTAAAGAAAATGGTCCTTATACTTAAGTAAGAATTTTAGTTAATAAATGAGACACACAGGCACTTAGAATGCTGGTGATGCTGGCCAGGGCAAAATCTTTTTGAGGAAGGGGTATGCATTTTGTTTCTCACAGTGTTTTGTCTAGCCATAACATTAGAGGCTTGGAGAATTGGCATTCCATATAGCCAGTTTTAGCTTCAGAAGCTCATTCTGTTTAGTTTGTTTGACTTATCACAGACATTTCCATTCTTAGAAAAACATTAGGACCTATACTTTCCTGTGACAGCCAGTTTATTGGCTGGACCATATTAGACAGAAAACTGGTTGAAAGAATTTTGAGCCCTGTTTTGATTAATCCCTAATATACATACATATACTTAATCAGGATTTTTAAAGAGATTTTTGGGTAATAAAACTTTCGAACTTATCTTCCACTTTTAGAAGAGATATTCTAAAATTTCATTGCACTTAGGGTTGTCAAGTAGATGTGTTTCTTAGTTGTCAGGGATATGTTAACTTTAGCTTGCGATATTACATAATTAGTCAAAATCATGTTTGAGTTTTCCTTACCTCTAGATATAAGCCTATGGTAATATGACCATCAGAGGGAAATAAAAAGGCAGCAAAGTAATTATTTGGTATTATGGCAAAACAGCAACAATAAAATTGTTTTTGTTAATACATTTTTTTAACTTTAAGACAAAATTCAATAAACCCGAGTATGGAAAAACAGCCAAATAAGTATACTAAATTAGTAATGTTAGTCAATTAGAAACAAATGTGTGTTTCATACTCCTTTAGGGTTTCTATATGGCTATTCTTCCACTTATATATTTATTTTTCAACCAGACATATGGACTACATGTAAAATATATATTTCCTTACTGTTGTCTGTGTGTAAGCCAGATGCTATTGTTGCTTTGATATTTTCCATTAAGACCTACTTGTTCTTTTCCCAGAGGAACTGCCAATACTCGCTGTGGTATGAGTCATATTGATGGCTCTTTTCTGTTAGAGGATAAGTCAGTGTGGGATACCTATTTCCAGAAGGTTCTAGGGGAGCAGAAAAGATGGTCTCTATCTATCTTGTTTAGTTCAGGTTATTTCAGAAATGTTTATACAAAAAATAACCAGTCCTTGCAATCTAGATCAAAGTCCTCTTCAAGTGCAATTAATTGTCTTGGAGCTTTACAGTAGAAGTGAAGTGTGAATAGAGTAGCAGACATAAAATTATACTGCACATATGATTACAACTGCAGGATGATGATACCAGTTTTATCAATCTATGTAGGAGAGGGTTAAATTAACTTAATAAATTGAAAGATTATATCAAAGAAAGTGAAAAAATCTATTTTTATGATTGAAGAAATGTGAAATTATATAGGGTCAGTGAAATTTTTATGTAATTCAGTTTTGTTAGAATATAGCAAACTAATTAGATAAAATTAAATTTCAAGCATATTGGATGTTTTAAATATTCATTTTAAGCACTGTATTTTTTTATGTTATATAGGAAATATCAGAGAAGGTCTGTTCCATCTAGAAATTAAAGGAAACTTATACTGTCAATAGCCTACCTGGAGCTTTTGATAAAGCATTGTGACATTTCTATATTATGCAGCATTATGAAATGTTAAACATACACAGAATACAGGACTATAAGTTTCAAAAAGCACATACTAAAAGCTAGAGTGTTTTGGCATTTACGGCTGGCTAGCACGGGAAGATAATGAGGAGTTTGATACCTTGGAAATCATAACTATGAAATATATAATAATAGCTTCCCATCAAGATGGATTGTATATCATGCAATATTGGAGGATAATTCAAGTCTATAGTGCAATCTCCTTTTCATTTCAAGTGGAGGGCAATGTGAGCCATAATTTACCCAGATAGTACTCACGTGGGAAGTAATGACAAATTTAAAACAACTCATGAAAAAAAAAACCCACATAGGAAAAATATGAAAGATTTGACGACCTCTTGGTTTTCAACAGTTTTCCCCTACCATTCTTACCTTCTCCTTAAGTGAAAATCTTTTGTGTTAGTATGGATTCATGATGAAACTTAGTATTTCTTTAAAAATTGTAAATGGACATATACGATTACCAGGTAGTATTTCACAAATTGTTGATTGAGATAAAGTGAGATAAATCATTTACATTATAATTAATTATGGGTATCTCAGTCTCCAGGAAAATCAGAATTTAAATAATTGTCTGCTAAAATAACTTCCCATATTAAAATGTTCAATGGCTCTTCTCTTATACATCAATTATTTCTTTATCATAAAAAAAAACTATTTTATATCATATAGAAATTAAATTAGTGTGGCATAGGACCAGCTATTCTGGTTTTTGGAAGGAGCTAATGACTGATATTCTGTTTTAACTTACCATTTCAGTATTTACTGAAATATTGAGGATGAGAGAAGGAATTGTTAGCGAAAAGTAAAACAGCGATCTGACAAAATAGTGGGAACTCTATGTCCTCTGACATTTCGCATAGGCTTTGGCCAGCTGTCACTTGGGCTCTCCATCTTGTGCCATAGGATAAAAACATACCTAGTTAAAGAGGGGTTTAGAGGGAATTTGGGAATATGGATCTGAACTTTAGCTTTATCTCTTCCTTTATTTACTTTTAAAAAAAAATAATATGAAGATATCTCTCAACTCTAAAATCTAAAGACACTATATCAACAATGGAGCAGACACAGAAACATTGAGCCTTATATTTAATCTTTCAATTTTTTTTTCTCTTTTCTACTTAGGCTAAAGATTATATCCTTATCTTTATTTTCTTGAAACAAATAATAATAACAATAATAAGTTGAACCAGTAGTCAAGAGACAAGCCTATCTTTTTATATCTGATAACAAGAGTAATCATTTTAACACTTTAACTTTTTCGTGCTTCAGTTTTACACTTTATTCATACTTATAAATATGACGATAATACTAGCAAAACATACTGTTGCCTTTCAGTTATCAAAGACAACTTGAGAAAAAGTTAAATTAGGTTTTGATATAAAATATCAATTATTTTAGTTTGTCTTTAAAATTCTACATTTTCAAATTTGTATTTTTTTTTTTACTTATAACAAGAAAAGACATTATTTCAATCAGTTTGAGTTCTTTGATTACTTTAAGAGAGATAACAGAATGTAATGGGTAAATTCCAGCATAAATTTTTCAAGAAAAATATAATTTAAGCATGCAGCACCATTTTCCTAATGTTCACTTCAGATTTTTAAATTAATTCTTATTTTTACTTAATCACTGTTTTCTAAAGAGATACTAAACAGTTGCCAAGATGGTTAACATTTTGAATATTATTATTTAATTTTATTGTGACTTTCCCCCATAAAGTCAAGTAATTTTAATTTTTTACCATCTTTTACAAAGATTATATAATCTTTGCCAATTATGTAATCATTTCAGATGTTCCCTTGAGCTTCTTTACAAATATCCAAAATCATCCTTTTCATCTTATTCACACTTTTATAAATTTAGAACAAAAAAAAAGTGTGTGATATAAAAATAATACAAAAATTAAATATTTTAGAGAAAAATTATTACATAGCAAGCACTCACGAGGAAGGCTTAGGTTAAACAGACTTATACTTTGATAGCAGAGCTTAACTTAGATTTACTTATTTACTTACTTATAAACACCCTGACTTATTTAACAAAGGAACTGTCAAGCTTACAATAATAAACATAGAAAATAAAACAAACAGCTGAGAGAGACATGGTAAAGGGAATGTAAGGGTTACACTCTAATAAACCCTTTGATATACAGAAGTATAAATACAGGTAGGGGACATACTATAGTTACTAAAGATAGGTCACAAATTTGGCCTCGAAGCTTTCAGCAATTAAAGCAAACAGGAAACTATTATCAGTTATAAGAATCACAACGATCCTAAGACTTAAAAGAAAAACAAAAGAGAAAACCATAATTCGGGAAAAAAAATACCTAAGAGTTAAAATCTGAGAATTGGCTTCTTATAAACAGGTATTGGATAATGTAATATAAATATTCCTATAGTAAGTATAATGACACATTTTATTGGGCTGTTTCTTATAGTGTTTGTCAATACAGACAACTGGCATAAAGTTACTGAACAACTTAGTGAAAACTAATACAAATGGTGCCAAACATTTTGGTTAAGTGCCCAGATCTTTGGTTTAATTCAAAGATAAAGTCAAAATATATAAAAGAATAAATATTTAGCATGCCCATCAAGCCTACATCCACAAACAATTCTCCATAGCCCACGTTTTGATCAGGGTTAACTAGGAGAACCATTTTTACCTGCCTGAAAAAACCCGTAGTGTAGCTATTTAGTGCTGCAGATTAAGGGCTGAATCATATTTCTCAACTCTCAATTAAATAAAAGTAGGGTCTTCATCTGCCTTCCTTATCTGGGATACAGTAAGATCTAATCTTATGAAAAGGTATGGAGAAGAAATAATACATCAGCCCAAAGGAATAGCTGAAATTCTTTTTTCCATATAGGGAACATCAGACTTAAAGACACGTAGTTCTAATGTACTTGTGTGTGGAAATTATGTCTATGATTAGCCACAGACTTCTTAGAGAAAGACAAACAAATTCCAGTACAATGAGTGCTATTGATGTTGACAAAAAGTAGACCTGGATATTGATGTTCATGGCAAGATTTGTCTTTCAAAAGAAATAGTTGTTTTTAGTACATTTGAGGTCAGGACACCAATCACATAAATGTAACTGTGAGTGATCTGAAATACACACAATGGGGTATAAATATTGTTTTGACTTATCTGGTTTTACACAAAATTAAAAATAAAACACTACTACTCATTTGATAAACACATCAACTATTTGGGTTAAATTCATTTTGGGAGAATCTGGAGAATGTTGCATTGCTTTATGATGCATTTTTAGAGAAAAGAGTAGGCTTGGTCCCCATCCCTGTGCCCCCAAGGAAAAAAATGGTAGAGAAGAGAATTCTGAAAAAAGTCCAGGTCTGTATTCTCAAAGCAAAGTAACTTTGTATTTGCTTCCTCAGCTCCCTTCCAGGGCCACACAGCAGTTTCGTTCTATAGCTTTTTTTTTTTTTTCCTTCTTCTCCGGTAACCTCTCATCCTCACAGTACTGAAAGAGTTTAAACAAAAATGACTTTGTTTAGTTCTGCGGAATTAACACGACAACTCAGGCTTATTTCTAATTGAATGCAGATGTTTTCTAAGCAGAGAAAAGCCTCAGTCTTGTGTGCATAATTCTTACACTGCCCTAATGGAGAGAAGTGAGTCCAAAATTAGCAACTTTGTTAAGCCTAATCTGGCCATGTGCCAGACATTTTTTTTTTTTTAATTTTTAATTTTCCTAAGGTACTCAGACAGAAGATCTTTAAAAATCTGTACAGGGAACAGATTTTAAGTTTCTAGGAAACTTAAACAAGAAAGCAAGCCACAAATCTCTCCTCTGATCTCTGCCTGCAGAAATAAAACCTTAAAAAATTCACAAAAATGTCGATCTCTACATGGTGGAGGAGCAAGTTTTGGAGAGAACCAGGTCAACTCCAGGGTTCTATTTTGACTATCTTAAGACTGAGTTGCTGACGTGAAAAAATTTGTGAACACTAGATGAAGAAAGGGACGCTGTGTCCTTTCCGCTTCTTGCTTCAACAATTTGCCATTAAAGATGTTACAACCTCATTGTTCTTTCCAGACCCAAGACCATGTGTTTATGTGTTTAAAACAGCAGGATTTGAGGCTGGTTATGTTTTCTTTTGTAAAAATCACTTTATGGATAATTTCATAATAAGGCAGTTTGTGTACAGTATCTATCCTCCAGAGGCCTGACCACGGGACTGATGAGAGAAAGAATGCCCAACTAATGAAAACTTTTGTTTTATATAGAGGATGTGTCATGTTCTTGTCTTTTCCCATTGGTGAAGGATTTCAGGACAATTAAGCAAACTTTTAAAACAAGTGATTACATCTAATGTGAAAAATAAATAATCCGCAGGAATTACACATTTGTGATTTAGAACAAAATGTGTAAATAACAGGATGGTATAATAATAATGCTAATGAACATAAAAAAAGGTCAGCCCTTGGCTTATGCATTTGACCTTTGAACAACATGGGTTTGAACTGCAGATTTTTTTTTCAATAAAGTCAGCTTCACTATGCTTGGGTTTCGCACCTGCGGATACAAGTCACTATGAATCGAAAATAGTATTCTCAATATGTGGTTGGGAAACACTGGATGCAGGCTGACAGTATGTATTGTTCTATGACATTTTATATAAGGGACTTGAGCGTCCGCACATTTTCGTATCCATAGCGGTTCCTGGAACCAATGCCCTGGATATCCTGTGGATACTGAGGGATGATTGCATTTAAGATTAGATTTTGGTGGATATTCACATAAAGAAGAGAATTCCTGACTTTCACCAGCATCTTCAGCCCCTTGCCAACCCAATGAAGTGAGAATATTCTAACATAGAATCTTCTTGTTGCTTTGTAATCATTTTTTTTCTAGATTTCAAAATTAAGTTTGAATTTTGTAAAAGTTCACCAGAAAGCATAGCATCACTAGATTTTATTGATCTAAAAAAAAAAAAAACTGGCCTACAATGGACCGTGCCTCCATGGAATTATTTTCAAGTATTTGGTTATACAATCCTCTGGATTCTCGTTTAGGTAGAGGAGGCATTCTTTTACACACGGTTGAGAATAAGGCTTTTGAGCAAAGCTCAACATTTTGGGGAGAGAGGGCAGAAATGTTTTTCTCCATTTTTTACAATTTGTGATAGATCTGAAGGTTCTATTACAGAGCCAAAGTAGGCTAGAACTTTGAGAAGCTAGAAATGGAATCTGACTTCTGAAGAACTAATTCTTTTCTTGCTTAAATAATGTATACAAAAATACAAAAGTCACAAGAGCATATCCTACTGCTTTTTTTTTTTGCCACATTGTAGGAACCTAGTATTAACAACACACATATTATCTCATAAAACATTAAAAATGCAGAAATCTCTAAAGTTGTCTTAATAATAAGATAATCGTCCTTTAATGGGCTTAATCCACTTAATGGGTTAAGCCCATCTCTATACCTATGAGAAGATTTGACCTTTAATGATAAATAATTAGTATGTTATTAAAAAGTAAAAATTGTAATTTGTAAATCTAGAAAAAGAATTATAAAGACATGAGAAATGTCTTTACAAATTTCATCCACTCGTATGTTCTTTTTTTTTCTTTTTCAATTTTCAATTATGGTTGACATTCAATATTATATTAGTTTCAGGGATACAGCATAGTGGTTAGATGTTTATATAACCTACAAAGTGATTCCCCCAATAAGTCTAGTCACACCTGGCACCATATATACTTATTACAATATTATTGACTATGTGCCCTATGTTGTACTTTATATCCCCACAACCATTTTGTAACTGCCAATTTGTACTTCTTAATTCCTTTACTTTTTTTACACATCCACAACCCTCATCTCATCTGGTAACCATCAGGTTGCTTTGTGAGTCTATGAATTTGTTTCTGATTTGTTTGTTTATTTTGTTTTGTTTTGTTTAGATTCCGCACATAAGTGAAATCATGTGATATTTGTCTTTCTCTGACTTATTTCACTTAGCTTAATACCCTCTAGGTCCATCCATGTTGTTGCAAATGGTAAGATTTCAATTTTTTTGAGTGTCCAAGTAATATTCCGCTGTATGTACATACCACCTCTTTTTTAGCAATCGTCTATTGATGAACAATTTGGCTGCTTCCATATCTTGGCTTTGTAAGTAATGCTGCGATAAACATAGGGATGCATATATGTTTTCAAATTAGTGTTTCAGAATTCTTTGGAAAAATAAAGTAGGATTGCTGGGTCATAGATAATTCTATTTTTAATTTTTTGAGAAATCTCCATATTGTCTTCCATAGTTTGCAATCCCACCAATAGTGCATGATGGTTTCTTTTTCTCCACATTCTCGCCAACACTTGTTTTTTGATTTATTGATGACAGCCATTCTGAGAGGTGTGAAGTGATGTCTCATTGTAGTTTTAATTTGCATTTCTCTGATGATTAGTGATGTTCAGCATCTTTTCACATGTCTATTGGCATCTGTATGTCCTCTTTGTTGAAATGTCTATTCAGATCCTCTGGCCTTTTCTCAATCAGATTTTTTTTGGTGTCAAGTTGTATGAATTCTATACACACACATATAATGCCTATATTACTCAAAGCAATCTATAGATTCAATGTAATCCCTATTAAAATACACAGAACTAGAACAAGTAATCCTAAAATTTTACAGAATCACAAAAGACCCCAAATAGCCACAGCAACCTTGAGAAAGAACAAAGTTGAGGGTATCACGCTACCTGATATCAAACTATACTACAAGCCTACAGTAATCAAAAGAACAAGCTACTGGCATAAAAAACAGACACATAGATCAATGGAACAGAATAGAGAGCCCAGAAATAAACTCAAGACTATGTGGTTAATTAATCTATGACAAGGAGGCAAGCATATGCAATGGATTAAAGAAGTCTCTTAAACAAATGATGTTGGGAATACTCGTATGTTATTAAAGTTTCAAGGATATTGTTTCTATATGCATGGTATCATACCTGTCTAGTTTATTATTTTACCAAGCAAAGTCAAGATGAGTTAAATATAGATGCTAAAAAATTATATATAGCATTAAAAAGAAAAAAAACAAACAAAAAAACCCCAAAGCACTAACAAATCATAACAAACCTGCTTCTTTTCAACTCTTGAAGGGAAAGAGAATTGTGTTTGAAGCACTTTCACCTTCAAATAGTGGTAGAAAAAAATCTTAAATAATTAATAATCAAGGAAAAAATTCAAGCCAATTTTAATCAAAAAGACTAACAGAATACTGAATCTAGTGAATAATAGTTCTGCTTTCCCTCCATGAAGTTCCAGAGAACTTGGGCACAGTGACACATAGGGATGGAGACCCACAAAACACAAGGCTTTTCCCTACACCTTACAAGCTTAGTATTAAGCAGTTCCAAATGCAATTATTTTCAGTTTCTTCTCCTTTGGGCTTTAGTCTGTTTGTTACCTGCTCTATTTAGTTACCTCTAGAGCACATAGCTAATAGCTTTTAGCTGAATAACTTCTGCTTTTAAAGGGAATTCATAGAGTAGTAGTCTCAGGTTATCTTGCCATTGATTGTTTTTAATGGATGGGTCTTTTTGTTTAACTAAGGATTTCTGACCTTTAAGACTGTTAGTATTTCTAGGTGATATTTACTCTGTTGATCTCCTGCTTTCATTGTTTCTTTGCACTCTTTGTGTGCAGTTTCTATGTTTAAGCTAGTGATTCGTGTATTTTGAAACTAAACACTTAATCTCCTTGGTTTGTATACTTTCTGCTCTGTGCCTATGGAAGCACTCTCCTAATGCATTAGAAGATGTTGAAATCTTGGTTTCAGATAAACCTTAGTGCTTCTTGTGGAGAGGAGAGGAGAGTCACTTGATGCTGCTTAAAAACTTTGCTTTATTTTCAACTTGATTTTTGTTTATTATACTTAATAACATCAGGACTTACAATTTTAGACACTTGCTGAGAAAAAGAAAAAAAATTCCTATAAGATATTCCTACTTTCTAGAAAGGATAAAGAGTAACATGATACTCTTAAAAATGATGATATTTATTCACCAAGGATAATCTCAGGTTATGAAGTATCTAACCTTCTTAAGGTGGCTTAAGGCCAATTCTCCTAGGTTGGGGTAGAATGGGGAGAGGGGCATGCCCACATTTTAACAGTAAATGAAGTTTTAAAAAATGCTTAAAGAGATTCTAAAGGAAAGACTTAAACAACCAAAGGGGTGTGTGAAAGTAGAAAGGATCAGTGGAACCCTTTTTATTTTAAACTGTTCTGTGTTTATGGGCTTGTTGGGAAAGTTGAACCTCCGATCTGCACTGTCTGGAGTGATTGGACTCACTTTTGCTCTTAGCCATCTGCCTGAATCCCATTTCAGTGGCCTGGCCCCTGAGCAAGGGAATGGGAATACAGTGAGGACTCTGATTCACTGCTCCCTAACGTGGATGCCATCCAATCTTCCAAAATCACTTCTGTGTTAGTCAAGCAATCCCGTTTGCAGACGTTTCCTGTTTGGAAACCTCTCGGGGGTCTTCAAAGAATAAAAGCAGTCATCAGAAGTGAGGTACTTAAGCAGTCCCAGCAAGCAAGAAAATGCAACAAATACCATTCCATTTACTGGAAAATTGTAAAAAAGAGATTTAGCACCAAAGTACATTTAAGAAAGAAAAATCAAGACAGTATAGCAAAAGGTGGGGGAGGAGATGCTACGTGGAGTACAAATTCCCTCTGAGCCTACAGAAAGCAATGAGTTCTCATTTAACCTTGAAAAATGACTTGAGAATCACTTGTACTCTGAAACGATTCTAAATTGCGAACTAATTTCCCAGTGGGATATGTTGATGGCCTACTGTACACAGCATAAATAATGAGTTTGCGACCAGGACCCCAAATAAAGCAGTGCATGGCCGTGGAATTTATGAACATTTTTTTTCCCCCATCTGACATAGCAATGTTAATGCTTCCAGTTAGGGGTTTTACTATGTCAGCAGGTGAATTCTCTGGCAGTAAGTCAAGCTTTAATGGAACATGCTGGTGGAAATGATTATGCTGCTACAGTGTAACACTCTGGTGTCGGTATTAGGCTTCCGGAATACTTGGGCACAGCCTGCTGCTGTCTAACCTGATTGCAGGTGTCCTAGGCTGTTTGACTTTTAATGCTACACTCCAGATTGACCCTGATGAAGTAATATTTCTATCTTATAAATACTTTTAAAATTGGAAATTATAATATTTAGTCAAAACTCTATCCAAGGAAGAAAACTGAGGCTTAACGGGTTACATGGTTGGTTAGATGATACACGTTAGTGACTGGTAGAACTGAGACACTAAGCTAAGACCCCTTTATTCCTTTAGTATTCTGTTACTGCCTTCCTTGGTGCTCCTGCCTTTTGCTGAAAAACAAAAATGGCGAATGCAGTAAATTTTATAAACGTGTTTTAAAAAACTTGACGAAAAATATGAATCTAAATACAATGTTGTAACAGAAAGCCGAGCATACAACTTAGTATAGCTGAACAATCAGACTTCTCTGACTGAGGGACTGACATATAAAGAGACAAACCTACAAGTGATTATGCTAGTTTTACAAGGCTTTATCTTCAAATTTAAAGATTTTATTAGATTGGATGTCACTAAAGAGTTAATGTGTTGCCTGTAAACAATGCAATGGGGTGAAGACCTGATGGTTAAGATCTGCAAAAAAGTTCCTTTGACTCAGGAATAATTGATGTTTCCCAAGAAAGGCTTGTGTGCATATGGCTTAGGAAAGTGTAGCCTGGATGTACTCAGACAGCGTTCTTCTGAGATCACTCATGTGTGTCTATACTGTGGAGGCCATGCGGTTTCTGTCATAAGGGCAAAGCCCCAACTTCGTAGCCACTTATATCAGGGTGATTACATTGTTACATGGTGTGGATTCTGGCCCTCAAAGCAGTTCCACTAATACAACCTCTATCAAGCATCCTCGGCCTCACATAGCTTTTGACTAGTGTTATTTTACCGTTCCTTCGTCCGTGGACCCTTAAGTCTCCAAGTCAGAATTCTAGTCTAGCATGAGGATTGGTGCCACCATTACAAAGCTATCCCGTCTCATTGGTTCCTTTTTCTTGTCTTCGAATCAACTGTTTCAGTCAACCTTCTTTTCAAATCCTCTGCTTCATTTCGTCATCTTTTTCCATAGATAACTTTTTCCTTTTACACAGAGAAAGTCAGTCAAGAACACCTCAAACTGCCGCCCACTTCCAGCAAGCCATGCACCAAACCATCATCCGCTCCTTTCCTCTATCTGTACTTCTACTATTTGGATCCTATTCGCAATTTGCTCCAAAATTTGTCCACTCCTATCATATAGCCTTTTCCTTTCAGCAGGCATACATGTTCAAATCTCTTACATCAAAGATCCAGAAGAAAGGCAGAAACAACGAAATCACTTGACCACCTACTCCCCTTTAGCTGTTACTCTGCTAAACTTCCAGAAAGGGCAATCTGTACTCCCATCATTCCCAGACACCTACATGTTTCCTATGAACACAAACCTCTATCACCTACCCAAAACTTTTTACCAAAATTGTCAATGGCTTTTTCCAGATGCTAATTTCACAGAAAATTTTAATTCTTCAACATACTAAATTTTTCTGCTGAATTCGTTCTGAAGAATGTCTTCTTATAGTCCCTCTTCCTTTGCTATCAGTGACAGCACTTTGTCCCGATCTTCCAGTAGTTCTTGACAATTCTCAGCAGATTTCCATTTCTATCTGTTATATATTTGTTTTTGTACCATCTCAACCACTTTCTTTTGGTTGGAAATATGGCCCTGTAGGCTGTTACTGCCATTTTTATGAGATAACTCCCAAAATTGCATTTCTAATCCAGACCTCTCTTCTGTGTAATAGACAGATAAGTTCTACTGTTAATTAAACTTCTCTTGTAGGAATTTACCTGTGAATCTCTGTCTAAATAGATGCAAATATGGAGACAGCACCTGTTTACCTACACCTACTTAATTCTTCTATGTGCTTCATCTTGAGTGATATACTCATCCACCCAAATGTCTAAATGAGGAAACCCAGGGATGTATTATTTCTCCCTTTCTTACTTTTTTAATCCAATTGATGACAAAAATTCCATATTTATTATTTTATCTTAATGACTCTTAATCTCTTGCTTGTTCACTATCCCAATTCCACTGCCTTAGTTTAGACCAATTAACTCTCTCTCAGATTATGGAATATTGACATGGCGAACTAACTGGTTTTCCTATGCATTCCTCCATTCCTTTCCCCCAGTGAAGACAGTGAGATGCAAAACATTCTTCTAATGCTCACCATTACTAAGGTTAAAAGCAAAACTACTTAATATGACATTGAAGGTTCTTTGTCACTTCCTGCCTCTCTAGTCTACAGTCCATACCCTTAATATGGAACACATGCTAAATTGCCTGTAAAGTCTCTTCCTCTCTCTTATCTACCATAGCATTTACACATAGCATTGTTCTTGGTGTTTATTTCTCCCTTTTCCATAAGTGACTTGGTGGGAGACAGGGACCATGCCACCTCACAATGCCTGGTCCATAGTTAGTACTCAATAACACTTCGTAAGTGAATAGATAATCAAGTACCTAAAGTACATTGTTATGACTGTGATCATGTATTTTCATGTATATGCTTTCATGTACTTTTGATCTTTTTGTTCAAATACATGCATTTACAAATTATCAAAGAGTACACTAAATTTTTTCAAATTCTTGCCTAGCTCTTTAAGCTAATGAACATATTGAGGACTTATTATTTTTGTTACATTTTTATTACTTTAATTATTTTACTTATTTTTTTCAGCAACTACATAGTTATTATTATTATCTCTGTTTTACATATGAAAAAAAAAAGAGATAAAGAGTAGGGATTGAAATCCACATGATGCAGGTCCGAAGCCTCGATTTTCAAGTGCTATGACATTATGTCAAATGCCAGTGTTTACATGGCCTTGGGTGGTGCTTCATCTTAGCTTTCCCTTCCACATATTTTTTGTATGCTCCTTAGAACTTTATTGTTGTAGTTTTAAACATCAATAGCAATAAACCTCGCAATGTGAAGATGATGCTTCTTTCCAAGACTAGCCTATTCTTGTCCCAGGAAGTTTATAATAGTTATGTAGGATGGAGAACCAGTTCAATATAGAAGGTAAAGAGAGGTTAAGAAAAATAGCATAAATGGGTGGCAAAAATAATTAAAATCTAACAATGCTAAAACATTATCTTCAGAATCCAGAAGCAGTAAAAGTATATTTAAAATATATTTAGAGCATCTATCCAAGAGAGGTTCACCTGAAAAGGGGGGTTTGCCTTGTACACGAGTGCAGAAACATTAAGCGTAAAAATGGTCTGATCTATCCACTTTTGCTGCCGCAGTGGACAGTGACCATGGTACTGGCAGCAGGTGAAGAATGGAGGGAACTTTCCACTGGATCAATGGAAAAACATGGGGTGGGGAGTAAATAACCTTGAGCTTTTACCTCAGGAATTATTTTTATTTCATCTTAATTTGAGGAAGTTTTTAAATCTCCACCTATCACAGACTAGAAGTTGGGATATATCTGTAAACATTTCAAGACACTGAAAAAATATACATAATTTTTTTACTTTTTAATGGTAATAAGCAATGCTCAGAATTAGGCAATAGCAATTAGGAATCAGACGACTTTCAAAATGATACAAGGGAAGAATTGTGATCCATTGAGGTATAAAGAACCAGTCTTTTACAGACAATAAAAGCAGCTAGAGCCACAGAGTTATAATGATGAAGGAAGATCTGAATAAAGACCCCAATCAGAACCCCTTGTCCTGTTATTTCTAGATAAGATTACAAATACTGTGGTAAGGAGGCAATCTCATTTAATAGGTTTTAATTATACCTGCGTATTACTTACTTTTCATTTTATCTGGGGGCACAATGGTTAATGGTGCAATGTTTAGCTGCACGTTCTCGGCATGTGGGCCGCTAGCTCTCCATAAATATATATGGAATGAATAAATATATTGTAAATTGTTTATTCCACAAAGTAGTTTTCTTTCCCCCATATTAATCCTTTATTGGTTATTATAAAACATATTAAAAGAACCCCTCCACTCTTAAGTAAAGGTCTTAGAAGTGAAAAGACTTCTAAGTACAACAGTATCAAACATGTGAAGCTACTGTTGAGTTATTCCAGTTAGACAGACCATAGAGAGTGGTGCTGAAACAGGAGTTCTTCAGTTTGTCAGAGCCTCCCCGGAGGCTAGCATCCTTTGTAACCTACAGTTCTTGCTTTTCTATAAACACAGCTTAAACTGACAAAATATATAATAATCTGGGTTTGGTAGATTCTCGTGGTGGATGTGAAATTAATAACTTTTGGTGAGAGAATCGTTTATATAGGAACCAAACAGCTGTCATGGGTGATAAATTTATAATGGCTCTTGTGGAAAAAGTTGCTTAGTGTATTATTAATTGCTGCTGTTCCTCAAAGCCCAGATCATGTTAAAGACAAAGAAAGGCATTCTGAGTCATTTTATAGGAAAGGGGTGAATTTAAAGACTTAAAAAAACATGAAGAGATAAAGTTTAAAGTATCAATCAAAAATCCAAATAACCAGGAGCTAAAGTAATCCAAATCTGATGGTTGTTATCTACCATTATTTACACTATTGACTTAGGACAAGAAATAATATTCTACTTTTGGAAGCATAGAACAAAAAATAAATTTAGGACAATTTTATTGGTATGTATATGTGATAATGTTCTGTTTATTTGAATAGTGATCAATCATGTAAATATTATACATTCATTCATTCATTCATTTGGAAAAAAGCATTTCTTTTCTACTATTCGAGAGACAGTATGCTAGATACTAGAGATACAAATAAATTGATTGGTCCCTGCCCTCAGGAAGCTTAAAATCTAGTATATTAAAACTGAAACTTTTTGTTTTGTCACATCACTCAGGCCCAATGATTGTCACATTTGGCTCAGATAATGGATTCACAGGCATTGTGCAAAAAAAAGGTAGAGAAAAAGGACATCAAGAAACACAAAAGGATAACAAAAGGTCTTCTTTTACTAGCATGGACACAGCACCTTAGTACTATTTTTTACAAAAATAAAGTGTCATTTTTTTCATCAGATTGAAAACCTGCTATTAGGATACTTCATGCTGAAACTCAAAAAATAACCACAGCCACATGGTGGTAAAGAAAATTGAAGATTCAAGGCAACTGAAATCATAAATAGCTCATTGCTCAACCTAATTGTTCTTTCTCCTCTTAATATTGCCTGTTAACATTTTGCAATTGGAATGTTTTCCATCTGTGCCTTTACTTGAATTGTGTGAATATAGCTGATGAAAACTATTATCACTCTGTCATTTCATCTTCGATCTGCTTTGTGTTGACACACTCACAACCATAAAAATGTTAGCTTGGTCATACACTTGATGTTATACATGCTTTATGTCCCATGTTCAAAGTTTTCCATCTGTACCTCAAACAGCTTTACTCATTTTTATTGTGACAGGGAATATGTACACACACAAATGCAGAAATATTATCCATAGGACTGATAACTATGAAAATTGTACTGGGATCATTTAAATATTCAGGGTAATATTAAATGTAAAGGCTCTATCACATCGATAAATAAAAATATATTAATTTAGCAAATATTAGTCCTTGATATTCTTCTAGTAAAGTATTTTATTCAGTCTTTTCTCACATATTTTTACATGTTCTCCTCACAAGGCTACAATAGTGACCAAATACTGCTCTAGAGGGTGCCATTCACATCATATATATAGGATGCAGTCTTGGGCCACACCATACACACACACACACACACACACACACACACACACGTACAACCTGCTGGGTTTCTGTAGTGGCCCTGGGATAAAGACTTCATGACTGTCTTCTTCATCTCAGACCACAGTGGGGTCAAGTTAGACTAAACTCATGTTAGAAAATGAAATGGTATTGGACATCAGAATGCTTATTGTTTTGTGCATGTGGTAATAGGTTAATTGTGAGGTTGGATAAGCGAATCATGGAAGTAAATGGGAAAATCGAATGCTCCGACTTAAGGAGGGAATGACCAAAATGTGTACTCAAAATCAGAGAGAGTAAACAGATATGCTGGAGGGGGGTTACTCTGTATTTGAAATAAGAAAATTGTACCATCATTTGATTATTTGTATAATGACATCATCTATCTTCTTCATAATTAGAAATTTGGATTAGAGATAAGTCAACAAATACTATTTCATGTTTCTCACTCAAAAATATTAGTACATAATTTAGAAAAAGGTAGTTTCTCTAGCTCAGATGATGGATGCTAAAAGAGAAACCTGTGAACTTTTTCTTCAATTTCCAAAGGAATATAACTAAAAGGATTGTGACTATTTTTTGCTCCATGACATAGAGATAATGTTAGCGTCCTTCCCTGAGTTCTTCTGAGAACTAATTAATGCAGTCTAAATCAGGAAGCAACACATCATCAAAAGTCACAGTTCTTCATTCGTTTTTAAATGGCAATCACAGAAGCATAGTAAACAATGCAGAAAATACGATGTGTCTAAAATCCATAGTTCATCTTTTCTTTGAGTAATTACATTAGGAGAAATGTGCAGGTGAGTGCTGAGTAAAGTAATTGCTAATAGACTTGTGCTTGTATGGACTAAATATATTTGTCCACTAAAATCTATAGCTTGAAGCCCTCAAATCCAGTGTAGCTGTATTTGGAATAAGAAGGTAAATAAAGTGAAATGAGATCATAACTGTGGGGCTCTGATTCAATAGGATTAGTGTCATTTTAAGAAGAGATACTAGAGAGCTCTCTCTCTCTCTCTCTCTCTCTGTCTTCAAGAGCAAGCACGAAGGAAGGACCATGTGAGGACGTACCAGAAGGTAACCTTTTGCAAGCTAGGAAGAGAATTCACCAGAAACTGACCCTGCTGGACCTTGATCTGAGACTTCTAGTTTCCAGAACTGAGAAAATAAATTTCTGTTGTTCATCTAAATGTCTGCCATCCAGTGTATCCTACAGTAAGTCCTCACTAATTGTCATTGATAGGTTCTGCGACTTTAAGTAAAACAATATATAACACAACCATTTTTACCATAGGCTAATATAAACAAGAGTTAAGTTCCTATGGCATCTCATCAACATTATAACAAAACCACAAACAAAATGATATTTGAGGAACTGCTGTATTTTATTATGGCAGGATGTGCTAATACAGTGCTTTTAAAAAAAGGATGTTGTAGGTAATTATATTTATGGATATCCCTTTGTTAAAACCTCTCTTCCTAAAAAAATTCATTGGATAATTCTCATATATATAAATACCTTTAATATGGGTATTAGTCACATATCATCGTCATGTTTCTAGTCCTCAGGTACAAAAAAAGCTATGTAAGATACCAAAATTTATAAGCAAACTGACACTGCCTATTTGGTTCTTCCACTGTGTAGTTCATGCTTCTGAGTTTCTCTAATTATTTTTTTTTTTTTATAAAAGGAGATAGCAAAATGTTCATAGTGGAGAATACAGCTACTTCTAAACTCAAGTGATTCAAATATTCTATGTCACTATCTAGTCGTGTTGGAACATTTGTGCAGCTCAGTTAGTGGAATCAAAGCTATTTCTATGCTTCAATAAATGTGTAGCTGATTAAATTTATAGCACATAATATCTCTTCTTAGGAAATATGCTAGCTGTTTTATGATGGTGGTGTGCAAGCATGCGTGTGTGTGTGTGCGCGTGCGTGCGTGTGTGCTTTCAACACGTACTGCCTGTTTCTCCAGGATTATCCAGGAAAGCATTTTTCTGGAGAGCTTTATTTCTAAGCTTCACATGAGCATCTGCAGTTTTCAAGGTGAAAATGATTCCTCATGGATAGATTTTAACAACAAGCTGGGTAGTGCAAAGTGAAAGGGATTAAGGCAGACAATCTGACCACACACCAATTTCCTCCCTTACAAACCTTTTGTATCACTTATCAGAATTTTAATTCCATTTGCTAAGTAATGCAGGTCCCCAGAGCTGAGGTTATGCATGCAGTCACAGGTTAGAGTTATCAGCTGCTTTTTCATTACATTATGTACTGTAATTTCTGTGGCCTCTTCAGTGATGGAGCAAGGGATGCTTGAGTTAGATGGATAGTGCTTTTATTTATTTTTTCAATAGGAAAATAAATCATGGATTTTAAAGACCATTTGCCCATCATGGGATAAGGACAGCCATATGATACTTAGACCCAAATATTCTCAGCCTATCAATTGACATATTTTGGAACAGTCACCAATCCTTCCAACTGTGCTGTTTTAGAATGATTTAAGTTAGAGTATTTCAATATAATTCTTGGAAAGGAGAAAATTTTTCCTAACAAAGCTGGAGTACTCATTGGCAGGCTGCAGAGATGGGCTGTGTTCATGTCAATTTCTGCACTTTTTATAAATGCCACCTGTGTTACCAGCATTGATTTGAAGGTGATGTAATTTTCTTGCAAATCCATTAGTTTTATAGGTTTCTGGCAACCCCCACTACTGTGCTGATTAGATATAGTAACTGTGTCTATTTAAACAGGGTTTTAAATGCTTGGCTCGACTCTGTATTGGCTGAATAACAAGACATACAGTAGATGCTTTAACTTAAGGTTGTGCTAAGTAGTGATTTGACACATAGCTTAGTGTTTAGCCATTTGTGATAATAAGCACTTTAACTGTGGAGTTAATTGCAGGTACCTGCAAGACATACCTTTTAGTGATCTAGACATATAAGATACAGACTCTCCACCCTCCTTAGGATGACTTTATTCTACCAGTGTTTCTCAAAGTGCAGTCCTCAGAAAAGCAATAACATCTGGGAACTTGTTAGAAATGCAAAATCTTGGCCTCACCCAAGACCCTCCTGGTGATTCTTCCCCATGCTAGTTTAAGAACCACTGGTATAAGAGAATTCTGAAACACAGGTGATGCTATATTTTGGCAGTGAATGATTTAATGTAAATCACTTTTGTAATTACTCTTAATGAATTAACCTTCGATATCCAAAGTAACTAATGCTGGAAAATCATGTAATAATAATAATAAAAAGCTATCAGTCATCTCTTAAGTTTTTAATATTTTTACCTTGATAGATGGTGGCTTATTATAAATGTATTAGGATCGAGGTTCGGGGAGAAGGAAAGCAGATAATCTTTATTTTCCTTATCTCTCCTTGCCTCCTCTTTTTCATTATCTAAAGAAGTTAACATCACATGCTCCATTAAACAAGATGCAGCTTTTATTATCTTTTATCTCTCCTGAACCCTTTCTGTAAATGCTATTTGATTACTCTTGCATGTTGAGATAGGGATTTAGAATAATCAAAACATCAAGAAAGTGATGCTTGGTTAATCTAGGGCAGTGCAGCTTTCTCTGCATAGGTAAATGGGTTGAGACTGATGCAAATGTAAGTTCTATTGAATGGACTCAGATAATGTTTTACAGGAGGGATAAGGTGAGAGTCTTGATGCTAACACATAAACAAAATAAAATTGTAATAAACATGTTTTCCAACAAAAGAAGTGTTAAACTCTGTGGGAAAAGAAGAGCCCCGATAGTCTAGAGATCTGAAATTCACTGCAGTTAAATACTAAAGGTATTTAATTGAGTTGTTCATTTGTGCATGCATTCATTTATCAAATATTAATTGAAAAGTTCATATTTCCTACTGTTGTCTGCTTTCAGCTGAGCCGAAACTATGTTTCCTGAATTCCTTTCTCTGTGTTATGTCCAGATTAGTGTGGACCACAGACAAGAGATGTTTTGCGTGAGATTTGGAAGACAGAAGTGAAGCACAGCCATATTCTCTCTGGGGCACTGGGTCACTTATCTCTTGGCTCACCATGTTGAAATGGGACAGCAGCCAAGGCTACAGCATTTCCAGATCCTACCGGATGCTTTTCTCCAGCTTTTCAGATTGCTGTACCACTTGTAGGTTTACCTTCATTATGAAAGATGCCTACTTCTGCCATTTCAGCTGTCATTGAAGGTAGATTATTAGAGGTTGTTAGAGACCAGTTTAAATTCCGACCTCTCTGTGTGGGTATCCAGCCCATCCTCATGGTTCCCAATCTATCCTTGTCTAGTCCCCATTGTTCACTTCCTTCAGGACTGCCTGCCCTACTGGTGGTAGACTGCAGGTCTGAACACAGGGGCAGCAGGTTCTGAATGACTTTTCAACCAGCTCTCACAATTTCATAAAGTCAAATCTTCATAATAAATCTTTGTTAGATATTACCCCTAGTGTTTCTACTATACTGATTGAACCATGATACAGACTTTGGTACTAGAAATGGTTATAAAGGAATTAAATCTAAAACTGATATTCAAATTGGTTCTGACCTCATGGAATTGATTCTCTGCTTTGTTTAGATTTCAAGGTATCGCCGATCCTATTTCCGGTGGTAAAGGGGCCAAACCATGTAGGGGCGAATGAAGCATTTATTTTCGTTATTACCTGCAACCACATACGTTTAGAAGGCAAGAATTTTGTGACCAAGCATGTAGTTGCAAAATCCCAAATTTCTTTGACTTACAAGTCACAAAGATTTATTTCTAGTTCATATAATGTGAAGACCTCTGCAGGGTTGCTGCAGCTGCACTTCACCTATCTTTTCATCTTGCACCTCAGGCAGAAAGAGAAGTCGTGATATGAAAAATGTCCTACTTATGGCAGGAGAGACAAGCAAGAGTGCTGGTGGGAGCGTATTCCCTTGGCGGTCTAGGCTCGAACACTGCATTGGTCACATGAATTAATATTTGGCAGGCAAACATGTCAGTCACATAGTCAAAACTGAATTCTTTGGGACAGGAATGTACTATCCTCTTCCAAAAAATGAATAATGAAGTGGTAAACAACAATGTAACCCACAACAGTAATTTATTAGTTGACTCAAAATGAGGTTGATTAGTATTGATTAAAGGTCTGAAAAATCAAGTGCCAAGGACAAAATATAGTGAATTAAAAATTATGGTGAGAATAAAAATAAATAAAAATATTAGTTTCAGAAGAGGAAAAAAGCAATTATGGAAGAGACATTTCTGAAACAAATAAGAAAAAAAAAATTTCCTTGAATTAAAAAGTTCTGATTTTGCATCAGGGTATATTGATGAGAAAAGACATAGCTAGGTAAATTCTGGTAAATTTTCTGACCCTAGCTACTAATTTTTAAAAAAGAAAGAAAAAGAATACTTTTTTCCAAGCAGAATTAATAAAATATTCCAAAAGAAAAAAAAAAAATCAGGCCATCATCAGGTATTTCATCTCCAAAACTGGAAGACTGAAAGCAACAACAACAACAAAAATGAAACAGCAATATGGAGAGCAGTTAAAGTGAAAAGGGCTGTTGTCTACTGAATCCTGTATCAGCTAAGATCTCACTCATTGGTGAAATACAAATAGATATCTGGGGTTATGCAAGAATTCTGAGTCTTGTTTCTCACTAACAACGACAACAAAAACAACAACAACAAATATATGAATCAGTGAAGAAACCTGAAAATTGTAAATAAGAAAAGTGTAATAACATGATATATAGGCTACATGACTAGGTATATAGCTAAGTAGCTAGTTATAGGTGGATATAGAAACATATATACAAGCAGCAATATGCAGGACTACATTTAGCCAGTCACTATCTATACAAGCAGACTTGCAGTATATGGCTGACATCTTTTTCCAAATTTGGGGCCCCAACTGATTGGGCAGGTTTCTACGTCATTGTTACATTTTGAATAATGTCTTCTGTAATATAAAGGGTTACATTTATATTTCCTGGAAGTTTTATAGAAGGACTTTTGCAACACAAAGTACTTATTGGTACTGGTCTCCTGTGGGGATGTATGACTTAGTGGAAAAAATAGTTTTGATAAATAGTATATTCCTAAGTGTTTGGTTATAAAATAGTAACTGTTTTGATTTGAAATCTGCAGAATTATCAAATTTTCAAGGGAAACATGAAAGGAATAGTAATTTCATTAATTGAGCAAAAACAAGAGAAAAAATGCAAAATAAAGGTGAAAATAAAATGAAAGGAACAAAATCAAATTATCGGTTTTTAAAGTAAATGTGAATAATAAATAAGAAAGCCTAAAAATTTGAAATGAAATGAAAAATAACCTAGAAAGTAAGAAAAAGAACTTCAAAAGAATATCTATGTAACATGACAAAATAATATCTTTGTAATTGTTTCCTCTTTTATCAAAGGGAAATGAATAGCCATAAGTCCCTTTGGCACTAAGAGAGACATGGAAGTAAATATCAATTTTAATAAATTAGAAAATAAAAATGCAGGAGGTAGGAATAGAAAAAAATGCATTTAATAACAGTAAAAATTTAAAAAAACTTTCGATGGATGGATAAATAAGTCAATTCTCTGTGGGAGGATAAGAGTAAAATAGGCAAACTATTTCTAACCTGATGACATACAATGTATTAATATTAATAAAGTATGAGTTCTTAAAAATAGAAAAACAAACAATTCAATAGAAATCGGATAAAAAGCATAACTAAAGAATTCACAGAAAACCAAAACTTAATGGAAAAAAAATTACACTAAAATATGCTTATATTCGCTAAATATAATATGTTGTCTAAAAAATAAGACTATACAAATTAATATAATGAAAAATGTGATTACCCTGTACCCATTAGACTGGCAACAATTAGTAAGAAAACACCTACAGTTATCAGGATTATGAACAAAAGAGCATGCTTATCTATAAAGAAAACGAGAATTATAGTCTTTTTAGGAAGAAATCTGACAACATGTATTAAAATTAAAAATACAAAATGTCCTTTCAATCCAACATTTCCATTCTAGAGTAGAAACACTTTCATCACAGTAGAAACACAGTTAACAGCATATAAGTTTTTACGTGTTTAAGGTATCTAAGGTTTCATTGCTTATAGTGGCCAAAACTAGAAATATCGAAAAAACCTATCAATTGAAGAATGACACTGTTGGAGATAGCTTTCTGCTACAACTTGGAAATTTGTTCAATGTGACATATGCTGGAATACTTTTATCTAACTATAGGAATATACTATTTTTATGCAAACATGGAACATTTATGAAAGTGACTACTCTCTGGGTTCCAAACTAAATCTCCAGAAATTCAAAAGTATCCAGAAAATACTCTTGTGATTAAAATACAATAAAATTGAATATCAAAAATAAAAAGATGCCCAAACCAACAACAAGGATATTAATGATGACATCAACAATAAAAATCATAATTCTTGGATTTAATATAAAATAATAATTAATTTTAAGTATCTAGGAGTCAATCAAGATGGTGCATAGGAAGGTCCCAAGCTTGCCTACTTCCACAAGTACACCAAATTTATGGCTATACATAGAGCATCTGTATCTCTCCCTGAAAGAGATACAGAAACGAGTTGAGTGACTCCTACACTTCAGCCAAATGAGAAAATATCCAAATAGTTACCATATCTAAAGGAATAGGAAAGACTGAGACATACTCTTACCGTAAACCAAAAGAAAGCTGGGATAGTTACACCTAATTAGGCAAAACCAACAACTGTATTAAGAGACCAAGAAGGTCATTTTATAATGATTAAGGGGTCAATTCATCAAGAGGACAAAGCATTTGTAAGTATTTATGCACTTAACATAGAAGCATATAAATATATAAAGCAAATATTAACAGTTGTAAAGAAAAAAGAGAGAGCAATACAATAGCAGAGGACTTCACATCTCACTTTCAACAATGAATAGATCATCCAGGCAGAAAATAAATAAGAAAACATTGGTCTTAAAGTACACATTAACAGATGAACCCAACACCTATTAACAGAACATTATATTTAACAGTGTATATTTTTCTCAAATGCACATGAAACATTCTATGGGAAAGATCACATGTGAGGTCACAAAACAAGTCTTAATAAAATTAAGTTTGAAATTATATCAAACATTTTTTTTCCTACTACAAATGTATAACACTAGAAACCATTTAAAAGAAGAAATGAGAAAATTCAACTCTGTGGATATTAAATGACATACTCCTGAACAACCAATGGGTCAAAGAAGAAATTAAAAAAGAATTAAAAATATCTTGAAACAAACAAAAACAGAAATACAAAATATCAAAACCTATAGGATATAGCTAAAACAGTATTAAACGAGAAGTTAATAGTGATAAATGCCTGACTTAAGAAATGACTCAAATAAGCTACCTAACTTTATCCTTCAGAAAACTAGAAAAAGGAGAACCAACTAAGCCCAAAGTTAGACGAAAGAAAATAATAAATATTAGAGTGGAAATAAATAAAATAAAGACTAAAAAGGCAAGAGAAAAGATTAATGAAGCCTAGAGTTGTCTCTTTGAAAAAGATAAAAAAGACAAACTTTTCGCTAGATTTACAAAAAAAAAGAGGAGACTCAAATAAAATTTAAAAAAAGGAGATGTTGCAACTATAACCATGGAAATAGAAATAATCATGAGACCACTATGAACAATTACACACCAACAAATTGGAAACTGTAGAAGAAATGGCTAAATTCCTAGAAATGCATAAGCTACCAAGACTCAATCATAGAGAAACAGAAAAGCTGAAAAGACCAATTACTAGTAAATAGAATGATTCAGTAATAAAAAAAAATCCCAACAAAAATCCAAGACCAGATGATTTCACTGGTGAATTCTACTAAACATTTAAAGAAGAATTAATGCCAACCTTTCTTAAATTCTTCCAAAACATAGAGGGAACCCTTTCAAACTTGTGTTTACAAGGCCAGCATAACTGTGATACCACGCCAGACAAGGACACTGCAAGAAAAAACTATATAGATCAATATATAGTTTGAACCTCCTTTCACCTTCCTACTTCATTTTATGAAATATTCACATGTGATATTTATGTATCAAAGTTTATAGCATTTAATACCATTAGCGTTCTCTTTTGAATCACTGTTCCCAGTTAATTATCTTTAGTTCTGTATTGAAATGAACTTCATGCTGGCCACTAGTTATTTTGCCACAGCTCCTCTATTCATCTTTTGGCTGGTGAAGTTACAACATCAAGAAGTCTTCTACCTCCATTTCCACCAGGGATTATGGTTACTATCATTTTTGAGTTTTTATAGATTTGAAAACATATTTCTGTTGCCTTTATCTGAAAAACATTTTGGCTCACACATTCTTTCCCCTAGGACTTTCTATCTATTGATTATTTCACACTCTACTATCATTTTATATTCCTATCGTTGAAGCCAACCTTCTTTTTTTTTTAATGTCTGGATCATCGAAAAAATATTCCTTTACCTTAAAGTTCAATTACCTTAAGGACATGATTTAGTATTAATTGTCTCGTATCATTTTTTTCTAATACATAGTATAATGTTCTAGTTTGCAGACACAGGTGTTATTTACTTTTTAAAAGTTTACTGCTTCTATTATAGTAGGGTATATAATTCAATTCCAATTTTCAGGTTTTTCTTCTGAAAAAAATAATTATATGTATGCTATATAACTTTTATAGCTATCACTTTCCACAGCTTGTCTTCTATATTATTGATATTGTTTTCTGTCATATCTTTTGAATTTCTGCTGCTTGCAAGTGGTTTTAATCTGTTTTTTTTAACTAGTTTCAGAGAAAAGAGTGCATTAGAAACACTTTTTCTGAAATATTTAAAAAGAAATGCCAACTTATGTTAAAATTATTTGATCTGCTAAACATAGAATTATAATTAATTAGGCCGTGTGGAAACAAATATGATGTGGGACTCATATTATATTATTTAGGGGAGAGGTGATTGGTACTTGGAATATAAATATCAGCTGTAATGGAGAGAAGTACTGAGATATAATTTGGAATATAGTACAGAGGATTTGGTGATCGGTTAGATGTAATAGGCGACATTAAGGGAAGTGATTTTTAACTGCTATAGATTCAATCATATTATCCCTGATTATACCATTAGGATCACATTGAAATTCTCCACTCATTATACTTCTGCTCAAAATTATATATAACTAATCAACGAGGAAATCAATCAACAGCAAAAATCAGTAACACATTCTCCTAATCCAGGCTGCAGTACCAGCTCTACAGAAAATAGGACATATATATACATATAATCTCTACTCTCTTGGATTTCTATGAGCTAGCTCTATTACAGTCTTTTTCATTTCAATAAAGTCTAAAGAATAAAACACCATTGAGATCCAAGATGATGACATTTTTTTACTGTAAAAATAAAGTTTCCAATATCCAGTAATAGGTTAGATTCTAAGTAGAAACTTTTAGATACTGAAAGTATGTAAATATAAAAATGCTGGAAAAACATACAAAGAATCACCTTAAAAGTGCCAATGAGGTGACAAATGATTAAGAAATACTCAATTGAGGGAATGAATGCATGTGGGACCACAAGAAAAAGAACAAAGAAATGAAACTATTTTTATCTGAGAGAGTTTGAGAAGCCAGATGATTGTTTTCAGGGCCACATAAGGCTTGTAGTATGTGAGGCAAAGTCCAGTGCCTGTTAATAGATTCTTCCTCTCAGAAATCTGGGAGATCAAAAGCCTGTACCTTTAAAAAGATGTAAAAATGAGAACAAAGGTGAGGGGGAACAAAAACGAGAATAAAGGAGTCCCCTAACCCAGCTGTCCTCATCCTTTTTGGCACCAGGGTCTGGTGCTCCTATGAGAATCTAATGTCTGATGATCTGAGGTGGAGCTGAGGCAGAGCTGAAGCAGTGACGCTAATGCTGGGGAGCAGCTGCAAATACAGATGAAGCTTCGCTTGCTCACCTTCTGCTGTGCGTCCCAGTTTTTAACAGGCCATGGACTGGTATCGATTGAGATCCCTGCCCTAACTCCATCCACCCCAAGTGGACTACAAGGCAAAATTGCCTATTTTAACTTAATGCTAACCCCGGAATTTGTACCCAATGCAAGCTCTCATTCAAACCTGGAGACTGAATTCACATCTCTGTGGTCTGAAAAACCACAAAGCAATAATTAAGTTTAAAGTAACCCTGGGTTTGTATTTACCCAAGAGGCCTAGAAAACATAAGCACAAAACCTCTGAAAGGCTTCAATGTCTCCCAGACTTTAAATAAACCATACAAATATAATTCTTAGTAAAATGAACACAATGAGCAAAGTTAATAAATTTAGTGAAAGAAAATACCATGAAAAACCAACAGAACAACAGACTGCAGAAATAGATATGCAAATACTTCAGTTACTAACATTATTAAAAATTAAATAATTATGTTTAGGTATTTAAAAACATAAAATTTGAATATTCTGAAGAGAGTAAAAGTCTATAAAGAATGGTGCGGCAGCTTTGAAACAATCAAATAGGATTGCTAGATATGAAAAGTAAAATGAGAGAAATTTTAAGAGGCAAATTTAGTGGCAAATAAGATACAGCTGAGAGAATTAGCGATCTGAAAGATCATGTAAGGAAATTATCCTGAATATAATAGATAGGTAAAGAGATAAAGAGATGGGGCAACATCACTATTTAAAAAGAAAATGACAGAATTTTGGTGAGTAGATGAAAGGTTAAAATCTACAGATGCAGGATCCAAATGTGCAGCATGCGGTACGTAACAAAGAAATCTATTCCTATTCACATCAGAGTGTCACAGCCATACACAAGGGACCAGGGGAATAAAGTGTTTTGTTATGCAGTTAAAATATTTTTCTAACTTTTTATATAATCATGTCTTTGACTCATGAGTTCTTTAAGAATATGTCTTAATTTTTAAATATATTGAATTTTTATGTTTTAGTGATTACTCTCTTAATTTTTGTGCGATGAAGGAATATGGTCTGTACTAAAATAATCCTCTTAACCTTTTTGAAACATAATTTTAGGCATAGATCTGGTCAATTTTATAAATATTGTGTGCTTGAAAAAAAAAGTGTATTATTTAATTGTTACATGCATTAGATTAAGCTTGTTAAGCATTTTATCAGTCATTGCTCAATCCTAGAAAACAGAAATCAACCACACTAAATATTTTAAATTAAGGAAGGTTTATTTAAAACAGAGGTATGCTAGTATTGCAAGAGCTGGAGGAGTGAAAGGTAGAAGGAAAAACTACCAGAGCTGAAGGAGCTACTTTTGTTCTAGGCTGCCTTTTCTGCTCTTGAGTTTAGATGCTGATGAACCGCTAAGGCAGCATTGCTGTCACTGACTGGAAGCCATCACTATTTTTATGGCCAGGGCTACCAAAACAGCTGGAACCTTCAGTAGCCTTCGATTACCTAAACCACTTGTAGTAACTTGCTACTGCTGTTGGTACTAATGAACTTATGAAAATTTGTTAGAATCCAATGGTGCCTGCTGTCATTTGTGACTGCTACTACCAGAGCCATGGTGGCTGCTTTAAAATCCTTTTCAGAGCATTCTAACATCTCATTCATCTCAGTGTTGGCATCACTTGATCACTGCTTTTTCTCTTTAAAGTTGTGATTTTTTGTTCTTGGTACAATGGGTGATATTCTACTCTATCTTCTTCATTTTGTTTATTATGTTAGGAGACTATGAGTCTTATTTAAATCTTGTATTTTATTAGGCATTTGCTCTCCTTAGGTTTGTGATCTGGTCATGGCTGATTTTGTGGGCTGCGGTTCCAATGGCCGTTTAACTATCAGAGCTTTTATGCTGTTATTTTGTTTTCTTTCATTTATCTGGTGCTGCTGGGTCTCCTGCTAGTTCTTGCTGAAGTTACCTGAAGGAGGCTAGTAGGTTTCCCAGGCCAGGCTACTCACTGTCTCTTGATGTGGAAGATATGTGGTAGTAACTTCCTCAGACTCTAGCTGCTTAAGTGTCTCCATAAGGAGGAGCATCTCAGCACATGGGGCCAAAAAATTTTTTTCCAAGACCATACCACTTGCTTTGGCTGCATCTCATTTACCAGCTGTACCCACTGATACTGGGTAAGGAAAGGGTCTTGGACCCACAGGAACAAAAGGGCTCCCTGAACCAAGCTGCTCTCTGTAACTGGGTCTTTCCAGTCTGCCAGCCTCCTTGGTATCTCTTGATGGGAAAGGTAAGTCTCAGGCCCAGTGGAGAAGGGGAGTGCTTCCCCTGGCTGCTCATCCCTGGTGCGGCTCTCAACTGATGGCTCTTATTAGAGATGTTGAGCTCTCCTGATGTCGCCAGAGAGATGTCCATTCAATCTGGAAGGAGAAGGAGGCAACCTAAACGGCCCTCTTTTGAGACGTGTTGGATCTGGGTGGCCTTCTGTTGGGTGGTGTTCCAAACTAGCTTGCCATTTTCCTACCACCTGTGCTAGTTCTTTTTTGGTTGACTGCTGTGGCACATCGGGTTTTAGAGTTGTGCTTAGTGGAGAGAAGCAAAAAAAACCAAATGAATCTATGTTACCTTATCCAGACTGAAAAATCCTTATTTTTTTTAAACTGTACACATATGATATATGTGCCCTCTTATTTAGATATTTTAAAAATAAATTAGAATTTTAATATAAGTAGTTTACTAGACTTAATATTTTTGGCCTGTCTAGTGTTCCCTTAAAATTTACTCTATAGGAAATGCAAAAAGGAGTTTGTATGCGAATAAATTTTTTCCCTAACTGTACACTTCTAATTGTAAAAACGAGATCCAACAAGCATCGCCAACAAGGTGTGATCACTGACCATCTAAATAATGACCTCATCTATACTTTATGTGCATAATATATTTATTCTATTGGTTTTATTATATTCTGAATCTTATAATTTGATTAAAAATACAGGTTAACGCTTATTGAAAAACTATACAAGAAATTTTTATAAAATTAATTGATTTTGTTAATGAATACCTAATATGTATGCTATTTTTAATATATTAATCAAATTTCTCATTATAATAGACCTACAAGCATAGTATTTATTATCTACATCACATAAATGATAAAACTGATACAAATTTTCCCCCATTACTTTTCCATAATTACATAGCTGTAAAAGTGGAAAAACTGGGAAATGAGTTCATATTTCCTTCCAAAGTCCATGTTCTGTACACTATACTACTTTCTTTGTAAAAATTAACGATATCAAATTAATGCTAGAAAGAAAAAAAAACTGTTACTAAGCTTATCTGATTTCTCTCATATTTTTCATAAATTCAAAACTAGAATCTTTATTTTTAGCAGAAAATAAAAAAATATTAAAATAAGAAATCCTACAGAAATGAGGATCCAAGACACATTTCTCTCTTTCACTGCTTTACCGTATTTTTAAAAATTCTATTAGAATCAGAAATACATACTCAAAATAGAAAACAGGTATTTGATTGAGGAACATAAATATCTCATGAAATTAAAAAAAAAATTCCCTAATCTCACTGTATATAAGTAGACAGTAGGAATAAGCTTCTCTAGTGTAAATCGTATAGCATTATTTTGAGCTTGATGTAAATATTTATCTGTATTTCTGGGAAGATTTATAAGAGTAACTATTTTGTCAGTGTATTCATAGAATTTATTTGTATTTTTAATCTGGAATTTTTTACCATGTAAGTTTAAGTGCTTCATGGGAAGCAATTTCATTCTAAATGAGACACTGGAAACATTTTACTTTTTTACATGTTTTCAAGGTCCAAATGATGCTGTATCTGTGAAAAAGAGTTCACATTTTGTCATCTCACAGAGAATCTTCCATTCAAATGCCTGGCAGTGGCTTGTTAAAGAGGTTTCAAATACATTTTACTGGAACATATAAACATCTAAATAAAACTGGATGCATTTTTCACTTGGAGAACAAAGGTTAAAAACCAACATTCTTCAGCTTTCAAATCTATAAATGTCACCATTTCAGCTAAAGAAAGAACTCTTTGTGAAAAAATATTTAATAAAACATTTAAAGGAAGACTGATATATTTTTTCAGGCTTCCTTTAAAAATTAGAAATAACTGCTTCCAACATTAATATACTCAACAAAATAAGCTTTGACCAGACATTTTATCTATCTCCTTGGGTTGATGGTAACCAGCCAAATCTCTTTTAGTGCTCACCTTTCTTCGGAATAATGCTTGGATAACGGTGCTTTTCTACTGAATGTTTTTGTTAACCCTTTTAAAGTTTAGAATTTTTGGTTTTCTTTTTAATTTAGCATTTAATTGTAGGCTCTGGAGCTTATGGCTTTGCATCTCTAACCCTTTGACTATTTCTTATCTTGGAATGTACTGCAGTAAGACTTGGCCATTACATTAATTTGTAAAAGTATTTCCTGCTTGGTTGTAAATTAAGATCACGCAGGGAGAGGGTGCAATCAAATACTGAATTCTGAGCGGTAATCTAAAGTCAAATACTGTTACTGATTTGAATGTAAAACCAAAAGCCAAGAAACTGGCTAATCTCTTGAGGAGGGTCCCCACTACCTCTCTCATGAAGTGTGTGTGTGTGTGTGTTATTTAAAGTATAGATATATAATATTCCTAATATTTAAAGTCTAAATACATGTACTTAAAGTATATATCTCTCTATATATGTACTAAAACAAAACAAAACAAAACAAAACAGCTGATACCCAACTCTTTTTGTTTGTGCTCATTTAGCGATTCCTAAAGTAATCCCTGAACTCAGAAGTACTCTGGTTTTTGTTGAAAGAATATGCTTGTAGGGTAACACTTTACTACATCTTTTAAAAAAATTTATTCTTTTTATTTAAATAGCACTTAAATAGGTTTGGTGGTGGTGAAGAGAGTGATTTTATAAAATGAAAGAAATATAGATATTTAATTTAGGTTTCCCCTACTATATACCATTCATAGATATGGAAATAATGTTATGCGGTGAATCTCATTACATATATTTTCCCTTATGTATTGCAATTAAAAATTTAATTTTTTACTGACATAAATAGCATTCCTACATCCTTCTCTGCGTGGATATCAAATTTTTCTCTGGGTCTTCCTGAAAACAAGTTGGTCTTGGTTGACATTTTTGGGTTACAGTAAATCTAATAATCTCTGTATACACATTTTGATCGCAATAGACATTTATTAGGCATTTAATGTGTGCCAGGTTGTTGGTCTCAGAGCTCTCCCTGATCACAAGCAAACACAATAGAAAAGTCAGAGTCTGAACTGATAAAAATAAACCCAACTCTATTTCTGTTTTCTACTGCATCCCTATTGTCCTTTTCCTGTAATTAACAAATCTCAAAATATTACATCCATCTTGCAGTCTACAAGATTGACTATGTCTTGCTGAATTACAAAAAAATGATGTTTCCCCTCTCATTTTTTTTTTTTTTTTGGCACACATTTGTTTTGGAAACAAAAACTAACATAAATAATTAAATAATTTCTGGACCTTTTTCCTTATTGCTCATGCTAGATGACAAGTGAACATTTTTTTATTATAATTATGGATTGTTAATAACTAATATAGGATGAATGTACAAACCAGGTATAAATCATATGAATATACAAATCTACTCTCCCTGTGAGCTTTATTTCAAATCTTTATTATAGTTAAAAACAGGCACAGTCAACATGCCCAATAAAATACTATAAATTTAATATATTAGGCACATTCTAACAATAGTCTGAAGGTTTACCTTGTTAAACAAGTGCCACTGACATGCTAATAATAAAAAGCGATTATTAATGAGTCATAACTTGCTTTAAAAACGTCTCTGGCATAAATTTTATAAGTTTGGTTTTATTTTTAACTGTTTTCCATGTTATATTCTTCCCATTCCTTCTCCAGCTCAGTGATATTTTAACTGTTGGAGATTTAAGTGAAATTGTTCATTTGTTGGATTGGAACTATTATTTTGATACAGCAGACAGGGCATTTTCATTGTCTTAATATCTAGTGCTTAATGTTCACTGAGGCCATGTAACTTTTTATGGAGATTCTAGAAAGCATGGATTGTTCTCACTATTCCCCTAGGGCTTAAATCAGTGCCTTGCACATAAGTTAGCACCCTATAAATGACTGTTAGATTAGTATGTGATGATCACAGCGAATAAGAATATCAAACCTTTCCTATCCTTTGATTTTCATCCTGCAACCAATTAGTTTACCAGAATCATGTTTCTTCTTTGCTCGAAAATGCAACTATACTCTCACCCAGGTCACTGCATTCACGAAGGTAAATCCGTAATCTACTCATTCCTTAAATCCATTTTAATTAACAATCGTGAATATTTAATTTCCAATGAAGTCTTAGCAAAGCTCAAAACACCTCTTCTTATTATTGAGAAATTCAAATGATGGTAAGAATACCGCATCCATTCGGTTGGAAATTAGTGCATTCATTAAAGGTTTTATTTAAATAAACAAAATCATTACATTTTTGTAGCACCAAATAGCATCAGCTATAGAATCGATGCTAATTTATTTTCATAAATTTGCTCTTCGCATGAAATGCTATGGTTCACACGGCAAGTCATGGAAAGCTGTGCCCATGTAGTCAGGCCCCATTATCCTTGCAGCAGGGGTTCTCCAACCAAGTCACTTCATCTGTTTTCAAGACAGAAAAAGACAGGATGTGGTGGATTTTCAAAGAGCCCATCTGTGTAATGTTTCAGCTCTCAGCCACTGGTCTCTCCAACACCAGTGATAACTAAATCTCCGTGATGTACCGGATGGCATGGGTTGTATTATTTGTATAGCAAGTAATCTTCCGGCGACTCCACAGGTGGCCAGAGAATGGTTAGTAAGCAGTGGGAATGGTTTTAGCAAGGTGACTACTAACAGTGACTTAAATATTAAAATAACCCAAACTGATAGGCTTGTTATTGTTGCTTTTGTTTTTCCTCATAATTAACTTTCACTGCTTCATGTGCATGTGCATATTATACTGAGGTAGACACACATGACAATAATATAAACCAATGATTCTAGAGATCACTGGATTAAATAGAATTGAAGTTATTAAAATGGTTTAATTTTCACAACCTTTATTCCCTTCTCCCATTTCAGATCCTTAAAAACTACTAAGGGGAGATATTTTCAGCTCATTTATGATCTATTACTATGAGGTCAGGAGAAGTCTGATTTTAAAGATTATGGAATTTCAGTTAGAATAAATTTAATTGCAAAAAGTTTGCTTCTATCTTCAAAGAGTATAAAAGAACAAAGAGTGCTTGCTATTATGCTGCAAAATCACAGGGAATGTCCCATGAAAAGTCTTGCTCTTGCCATCAGACAAAACTTAATTTTTTTGAAATTAGTTTTTTTTGGGTATAAATTACATACAATAATATTCACCCTTTTCAGGTGCAATTTTCTATAAATTTTGACAAATGCATACAGTCATATCACTACCATTATAATAAAAACACAGATAATTTCCATCATATCAAAAAATTCCTTCATGTACCTTTGTAGTCAATTTCTTCTTCCCTCTCCCAGACCCTGCCAATCAGTGGTCTACATTCTGTCCCATTGTTTTGCTAGAATATTAATCAAATGGATTTATACAGTATTTTATAAGTTTCTCGGGTCTGGATTCTTTAAAAAATCCGCATGCATTTAGAATTCATCTATTTTTTGTATGCATGAAAAGTCTGCTTTATTCTTTAGTATTCCATCATTTGAATGTAACATTGTTTGTTGATCAGTTGATGAGCATTTGAGTTATTTCCAGATATCGAAGTTTAAAAATAAAGATACCCTAAACCTATGACTATATTTTTATATGCATTCTTTTTTTGGATAAGTGGCATTGCTGTGTTGTATTATAAATGTGTCTTTAACTTGGGAAGAAACTGCAAACTGTTTTTCACATTGGTTGCGCCATTTTTTATTACCACCAGAAATTTACAAAGTTTATGTTGCTCTGTTTTAGCAACACCTGATATTGTTATTTTGCTTTTATCATTCTTATAAACAAAATACCTTATTGTAGTTTTAATTTGCTTTTTTCTCATAACTAATAATATTGAGCATCTTTTGACATGTTGATCTGCCATTCCTATAGCATCTTTGAGGTGTCTGTTCAAGTCTTTCGCCCATTTTAAATATTCGGTTGTTTATTTTTATTATTGAAATATTAATTACAGTTCTTTATATATTATGAAAATCAGTTAGTTTTATATATTTATTATATATGTTTTGTAAATATTTTCTACTAATTTGTGGTTTTCTTCATTTTCTTGAAAATAACAAGGAGTCAGAGAACAGGTGGATGGAAATGGCGTGAGGGCTTTGAGGATCAATGCAATGGAATGTCATTACTCAGAGCATCTGGCCTCTGATGTCAGGAAATCAGCTGTCATGAAGAGACAGAGCAGATATTCATTTCTGAGACAGAAGATCAAGAAACACAGGTTCCTGGCTCTCTCTTTTGGGGAAGCTTAATTCCAAGAGTGTTAAGCTGCACCAAAAAAAAAAAAAAGCCTATGATTCATTCTTGATCACAAGACTACAGGTCTTAAAGCAGTTTTTCAAACTGTGATTCCTGGACCATCTTCATCAGAACCTCCTGAGACGTCATTTAATATACAGATTCCTGGGCCCCACCTCAGGCTTGTTGAATCTAAAGTGTCTGGAGGATGGCCAGTAAGGTTTTAGACTTTTTACATGCTTTCCAAGAGACTGCTAAAATATTCCCCAGACTTAAGGTATCACAAATATTAAACATTAAAAGATTGTGAGAGAGAGGAGATATGAAGAGGTAGCTGTATGTTTTTATAAAGTTCCTGCCTGTGGATGAATCTTTTCAGGAGCTACAGCTGTGTCTGATTCTAGAAGTAAAATCAATCAGCAGTATTTCTGCAGAAGCCAAAAAGGGAGAGAGAGAATTAATATTTTGAACTAATGTATCAATTGACGGTATATTATAAAATATACAATATATTATAGAGATAGATTGGTAGTATAGACAGAGTAATTTATACCAATGGAAGATTCAGTAATTGTGCAAACTATTTAAATATAATAATCAGAACCATATTTTAACTAGAAAATTTTGAATTTTGTTTTGAATGAAATGCTTTATTTCATCATCTGAAGTGGCAGCAATATCTCTAGTAATATGTCAAAAATGTATAAACTATTTATGTTTAAAGTTTAATTGCAATAGCATAAAAATATAAAGGTACTCCAGCCATTGAAGCCTGGGAAGCCTTTTGATGTAGAGTTCTTAATCAGAGCTCTAAAGGCTGTTTCTTGGTTTTCTCTCTTATTTTGAGTATTATACAGTGATTATTATCATGTTTATTTCTAAATTCCGGATTTTACGCCTGAACCTGTAAATGCAAGTGAAAGTTTAGCCTATAAATATAAATATGAATAACATTCTGAATAGAAATATGCTTTGTGAAACAAAATGGCAAGTGATTTTAAATCTAAGACATAAAGCCTGACTTAAAAATATCAATTACAGGCTATTATCGTTTAAATAGAAAACTAAATAGAACCATAGACGATTCTCTTTAAAGTGCAAAGCCATGAGCACAGGAAGCCTCTGACTTTTCAGTTATGTCTATTTCACAAGTGAAAAGAGACCTTTGCTCTTGTGGGCTGTTTTGTTTCTATGTTCTACCCCAGTAACTCACCAAAAATGAAAAACAGATTTTGGCTCTGTTATAGCATTATTTTAAAATAATAAGTCATATTACCACATACGAGCAAATTTATTTCGGTTTGGTTTTTGTTGCAGCATAAATTAACAAGGTGTCACATGAACATCATGACCCAATTTTTATCTTATGCACAGTAATTCATAACTGAGAACAAGGCCTCCTTCTGCAGCTCAGCGAAACTGTACGTGGAGAATTTCACCAGCTCAGCTGGTTCTAGGGGACAGAAACTCTCCTGTATCCTGACTGTCATCTGGTAAAAACATTTCCACACTTTGTGACTCATGCGAGCCTTGATCTCACGGTGCTTTCACTTCCCACTAATCATATTCACAACCTCTGCTTCCTTTGCCCGAGTGTGGAGAATCTACCATAAAGAAAGTGCCCTTTCAGCTGTAGTTTCTCTCCATGCAGCACTATCCTGATTTTGGAAAGAGCTCAACTCCTCGCCTCCCCTGAGCACACAGAACAGCAGACTGGAAGAGTGAAAACTGCCAAAATGCTAATCATGGAAAAGAAAATAATAAGATCCAGATGGGACAAAATGGACATATTTCATTTATCCTGGGAAACTCTACAGTATATCATTTGTGATGCATAATACGCTGAGCCTTGGTCCTTTATAAACAAACACTACAGAGGCATATGCCACAAGATTATAAACAGAGTTGGCCATAAATTTGATGGGATCTACACTCTGCGTTGCACACACGGCTGTGGCTTATTCAGCGATATTCGGGGGCTACGGTCTGTTCCCTTGGCTGCTCATCCACTCTGTAATCTCAGCTCACCCAACAGGGCAGAATCCCAGAGGACCAATTCACCCTAATGAAACTCAGAGACACTGCACACCAAAGAAGCTACAGCTCACTGTGATGGGGCCCACACTTGCTTTGGGAAACCATGCTAAGGGCAGCAAGAAGGTTTCTGAAGAGCTCGAGAAGTTGTTCTCTTTAGTGGGAAGAAATGAGTTGTATAAATTGAGGTCAAATCTCGACCTCGGCCCATCTCTACTGATTCAGGAGATTTTCGCGAGGGTATCACATTCAACTTTTACCATGTTCTTTGTGTGACTCTAAAATGATGGCTCTGGGAAATATACTTGGAGAAACACTGAAAGATAAATGACTAGATAGCTGCATTTATGAATATGAAAGAGATTTCCAAAGAGTCACTCTTTCAGCCTTATTCAGGAAGGAAATTGTCCTCAATTTTATTGGAGTATAATACAAGTATGATAGACTATAACTAGCCACTTAGATTGTACTACCCCCAGCAATGTGCTGCAAACCATTATATGCATTAGACAAACCCCACTAGGAACAAAAAGGGGTTTTCAATAATCGATTTCTTATGCTTTATGTGCTCTGCTTCACCTCTGCACCCCTGACCTGCAACATCCATGTAGGTGAATGGGTATATGTTAACATCCAGGATCACTTCTCTCTGTTCTGACTGATTTAAGAAGGAGCGTAGTAGAACCTGGAGGGAGCCAGACTCTGGGTACGTTAGCTAGATATTTAATTTCATGCAAATTATTTTAACACTTTCTTCCAAATCATTCATTCTAAAACTCAAGGACTATGTAAAACTGTTTGTAGGCTGGAGCATAGGGTAGGGAAATAAGAGGAATTTAGAAATCAACAGGCAAGATCAGGTTGTCCATGGCAAAGAACACAGAAGGGCAGGGAGTATCTAGTGGAGGGTACTTACTCCACCCGCTCTTTCTCAAGAAAAGTCAAATTGATGGGTGACATGGAGGCAAAGAAATGCTCGGTATCTTTATGCATTTGGTGTTTTGGTCATGGCTTTGCCTCTTCAATAACTTATTTAATTTTTAGTCAAAAGTGGTACCTTTTCATGTAATGTCCCTCTAATGTACGTGGCATATATTTTCTTTTGGATCGATAACAAACATTGCCTACTTAATTGTCTTCTGCCCCTTCCATTCTTGAGTCTTTGATCCTATGTATTTTGGAAAATAGTGATTAAGGAGAACAGGACACCATGGGTGCCTCTGTCTACATCCGTAAAGAATTGTCTAAAACCTCAGCAGATAGAACATGATAGTCACATAACACCAGGGTGTGTCCCTTTAGCTTTTCTCTTGGTATGGTTGTTTTTTTCTGAAAATGTTCTATAATATTATCATGGCAGATTGTAGGGAAATTTAAATCTTAATCAATCTTGATATCATTGTCCAGATCTGTCATAGCCTGAATATTTAGGTCCCCCCAAAATTCTTATGTTGAATTTTTATTCCAAATGTGATGGAATGAGTTGGGGCCTTTGGGAGGTGGTTATGTCATGTGGGTGGAGCCTTAACGAATGAGATCAGTGCTCTTACATGAAGAGATTAGAGAGCTCGCTAGTTCTCTTTCCATATGAGGATACAAGGAGAAACTGGAAGTCTGCAATCCAGAAGAGGGTTCTCACCAGAATCCAAACATGCTGGCACTCTGATCTTGGACTTCTAGCCTCCAGAATGGTGAGAAATAAAATTCTGATGTTTATAAGTCACCCAATTTGTGGTACTTTGTTATAGCAATCCAAACTGGATGTGAGTAGACCACAATTTATAACTGAGGCAAGAATCACTCGATGCCATTCTCTAAAGCTTTTCACCGAAAATTCCCAAACATCTGAGATATAAGAAATATTATCTTTTAATTTTCCATACATCAACTTAATTTACTTTGTGCTCACTTCCTCTTGGATAGAAAAAACGAACTGCAGTCAAACTATTTTCCTACCACTATTTCTTCTCCAGGGCATCTAAATTCCAGGGTTTTTCATGGTGTCATGCTTACGGGTGGGGAACATCTGATTCTTGGTTATTATCACTACAAGCTGACATCTGTTGAGCCACATTTCATCTCACCTGCTCTGTAGACATCAGCTTACACAGGGAACTGTAGAGATGTCTCAAGCTTCTGACTACAGGAGCACTCCAGTTCCACTCCCCTCAACTTGCTACCATCCACCTATCAGGCCCTTGAAATATTTAGCTGCTTCATTTACTGGATTGAGAGATGGGGAAATCTGTGAATTCTTTAGGACAATAAAAGTTTTTTCTTTTTTTCTTTCTTTTCTTTCTTTCTTTCTTTCTTTCTTTCTTTCTTTCCTTCCTTCCTTCCTTTTCTTTCTCTCTCTCTCTCTTTCTCTCTTTCTTTCTCTCTTTCTCTCTTTCTCTCTTTCTCTCTTTCTTTCTTTCTTTCTTTCTTTCTTTCTTTCTTTCTTTCTTTCTTTCTTTCTTTCTTTCTTTCTTTCTTTCTTTCTTTTTTCTTTTTCTTTTTCTTTTTCTTTTAACATATATTTGCTCTTCTAGGGTAGACAGGAAAATTTTTCCCATAACATGAAGAAATTGCCATTTTCCCAAAATGTTCGCTGTGGCTGGAAGATACACTTCTGTGCTTTTAGATTTTCAAACCAATCTAAGAATTCTAATACCCTATAACCCAAATAAGCTTGGAGAGAGGAGTACTGTGCAGGACCTTCTCATAAATTTTCTCTATTTATCTTTTTCCTCATACTGTTCTCCTTTTCTTCCTATGTGGCAAATTTTATCCAGACTCTACATGTTAAAAATACTCATATGGTTTTGTATTCTTTCAAATCTATTTTCTTCCTGGGTCCTGGTTTTTTATTTAAAAGGCAAAAGCCAATATTTTATTCTTCTATTCATTGCAGTCTCCAACATGATACCTCTTTTAAGACAATGTTGGCAAAATGTTTTTTTCTTGTTTGGTTGGGGTTGGGATAGGGTGAGAGTGGGAAAAAAACAGGGTTACAGAAATAGTGGAAAAGTCATATTGGCTAATAAATAAAATATTTTCTCACCACACTTATTTATGATCTCATCTAAACATATTTTTAGGTTTAATTACAGAAAAATACAAAGTATGGTAGAGTTGGCGGGAAAGGGTCAATGAGTATGTGAACCAAATTAATGAATTCGATTTTTAAAATGTGTTTTGAATTTAGGCTTTTGTTCAGTTTCCATAAACCAATTATATTGAATTTCACAGAGGCATAAACTACATGGAACATTGAACAGACTAGATAATAAGTACAAGAAAAATTGCAGATCTCTTTTGTTTTGGAAATTTCAAGGTTTGAAAGTATATAAGTGACACTTGAAAACCATCCATGACTTAATCATGAGCTTTTGTCTTAGTTTGGGGTGTCCTAATTCATTTTGGACCTGGGCATGACAATTTCTTTTTATTTTCTTTAGAAACATTTTCTTCTTTGTGCCATTTTTTTTTTTAGCTGATAATTAGTCATGAATTGCCTTTTACTCTATTGTTTCATTTAAATCTAAGTCCCTTGGATCATGGAAGCCTAGAGTTCCATTTCCTCCATAATGAAGTTGCTGAGGGTGAGCACAGAGTCTGACAATATTTTCAGTATAACAGAAGACACAATGTCTGGCATGAGAAGGAAACAAAAGTTGAGATCTAGGGTTGAGTTTACCCAAAGCTCAAAAGGTAAGAAACAGAAGCAACTATATAAACAAAATGTCTCACATTTCATGGTCTACTATAATACTAGAATTATAAAAGGCAATTCTAAGACTTACTATGTAATTTTAATTTTTGCTCCTTAAACTTTCAGGTATCTGACTATCTGGAAGTTACTGATATGTGTTGATTAAAATAAACAGGTATTCAATGTCATGCTTGGAGGTAAGGAAGAGGGGATAAAGGAAATTAAGATGTGTTGAGCACTAATTATATGAAAGATGTTAACATTCATTCCTTTGGTAAATACTGATTGAATTCAATATGTACCACATTTATTTTCGGTATTCGGTACAAGCTGGTGAGCAAAATTAGATATAGCCTCTGTCTCCACTGAATTTACAATCTAGTGGTAGAAAATTCAATCAAATTATGTTACAAATAAAAGTAAAATTATAATTGTGCAATGTATTATAAAGAAGACTGGGGCTACATATTCTATAAGAATGTCTTCCAGGAGTGGAGCTGATTGAGAGTACTGCTAAAATCTACTGGTTAACTATATTTAATTCTAAATATTTGCATGCAACTGATGGTCAATAATAATAATAAAATAATTTAGGTTACTTTCAACAGCCATACTGCTTTTAAAATACTGAGAGTTAAGAGCCGGTACACAGTTGATCCTCCAAGTCTCCTAGAACTTACTTTCCCTTCCTACTCTACCTCCTCTCCTGGAATATGTCAGCTTATCTCAAACCAGACCACATCAAAATCCAACAACAAACAGATTGATTGACATTTAACAGACGAAGGTCCCTAACATGCCTTTGAACACGAACTTGAACTTACTCCATCAACTCTTCTGGATCTTTAGCAAACCAACTGCAGATGTTGGAACTTCTCAGCCTCCATAATTGGATGAACCAATTCTTGTTATAAATTTATCTATCTACCTATCTTCTATACTATTGGTTCTATTTCTCTGGGAAACCCAGACTAATGCAGGTGCCATAATCAAAATTTGGGTTTGAGGAACAGCTCTGGCTGAGGCAGAGAAAAAATTAGAGGGGATAAAAGTGAAGCTGAAAAGTCTATTAGGAGGCTAATGAGTTAAGAATAAAGATAACTTGGCCTGTAGCAGCAGTTCGCAATGGGAAAGCCAACCCATTCAAGGACAATTCTGGAAATTAATAAGATTGTTTCTGTTCTGTTTTGTTTGTTTGTTTGTTTGTTTGTTTTAGGAGGATGGCGACTGGTTACTGGCACTTATTGGTAAGTATAGTCCAGGTCTACTAGGTATATCAGGCAAGATGCAGGACATTAAACTTAAAGAGACAATTGGCTGTGTCTCACAAAACTTTAGAATAGCCCACTAAAAGCATAGGCTTTCATATAAATGAAAAAACCTGTCTAGAATCTAATTACATTTTACATATAAACACACAGTATGTTTGCATGACTTATGTGTACACTGAATTTTCCAGGAATGCATTTACTATGTCAATGGAGACATAATTATACTGCAGTGTGTTTGGGAAGTCACTAAGAGTTCTAGCAATTTTGGGAAATAATTCACAGATACAAAGTTGCTCCTGGTACTGGAATCCAATACAATAGACCTGTATCAGTCTGCACTGTAGCTTTCAAAAATAGAATGATTCTTTATATAGGTGCAAACTTCTGACAGCATTATTAGGTCTTTCGGCCTAGCCAGGCCTCTATTTATGCTTTTCATTACAGTTAAATTAAAAAAATATATATATATATATATTTTTTTTTGAAATTTTACATACAAGGTTGGTTATATATGAATTTATTTCAGTTGGAGATCTCTGGCTTTGGATTTATGTTTCTACAAGTAGAGATAGGAAAAACAGATAGAGTCCAAAGATTTTTAAGAAGTGAAATTAATAAGAAATGATGAGTGATTGACTATGAGGGTGGAATGGGTTGAGAGAGAGAATCAAAGATGACTCATGGATTATGGCTTACACAAATAAATGGAGGAAGGTGCCATTTACTGTGTTAAGGGACTCTAAAAGTGGGCCCAGGTTGAGAATATAAGCATAATTCAGTTTTGATGCATATGCTTATGAGGTCAGATAAGACAGACAAGACTAAGTATCAGAGAAAAGTAAATATATTTGAGAGTCATCATGTATGGCCAGAATGAGGCCATGAGAGTAACAATGAGATCCCATTTCCCAGCTCTGTCTGAGCCTTGGAGAATTCTAATACTTAATGACCCTTAACATTAAAGTCTTTCCACAATGTGTTAGAGAGGCATTACTTATTGCTCCCATTTTATGGCTTTGAAACTAATAGAAATTACTCCGACTAAAGTCTTCAAGGGAGGAAGTAGGAGATTTGGGAACTGTAGATTGAAAAAAACAGTTTAAATCCGTTTTCCATGCTTTTTGAGTGTATTTTGAGTGAATGAATAAATCACTTAGGGAATTTACATTGGGGAATAGACATTTAATAAACTGTAAACATTATGTTACAGTTGAGGGACAATTTTCCATGGGTCTGCTGTGTTTCTGCATATCTTGCTAATGAGGCTTTGACTGTCTTTTTTTTCCGGGTGTTACTGACAAGAATATTTGTACTATGAACATCTTTGGAAAACAGAGATTGTCTTTCCCTCTGGAACAAAGAGTAGGCATGCTTATTGCATGCTATAAAAGAATTTGGGTTGCCTAAGCTCAGGGTTTATCTCTTGTAACACTATACAGTCATTGTGCAGGCATCTATCTGAGCCCATACACATCTTCCCCATGGAACTTGAAGCAAGAGGAATTGATACAAATATGCTGATGTTCATGTGGCTCTCTGTGATATAAGTAATACCATTCTTTCTCTCTGACCCATTCTGATGTCTTTTGCCAGCAGCCATGAAATGGTGGTAGGCTGACTTGTTAATGGAGTAAAAGCTTGAAAATTCTTGAGAAATTATATAGCATGTTAAATATTTATATAGTACGCTAGAAGAAGATAAGGGCTGTAGAGAAAAAGAACAGAGAGAACAATGCAAAGGAAAGCAGGCATCCTGAGGTGATGCTGATGTTCTAATTTTAAATAGTGTGGTGAAATACCTTATGTTAAGAGGTGAAAAAAGACTTTCAGGAGTTGCTATGCAAATACAGGGGTAAGAATATCCCAAATGGGAAAAAAAAGTCAATGTAAGTGCTCTAAGAGCAGAGCACAGTCAATAAGGAGAAATATGGGGGTTGAAGTCAGATAGTGGGAACCACCTCAAAAAGTCTCTAAAGGACATTTGAGTACCTTAGTTTTAATTCTGAGTGAAATGGATAGTAGCAGAATAAGGTGCTTCAACTTATATGCTAAAAGAATCATGTTTGTCGCTCTGCTGAGACTATACTATAGGGAAGCAATAGTGAAAGTAGAGAGTCATTTTAGGAAACATCTATATTTTATCAGCCAAGGGCTTTATTATATTGTTTTCCTATAGATATTTAGATCAGAGTAAGATAATCTTGCTTTAAAAAAATTACTACTATTGTATTTATTCCCTAGTGCTCGACTTAGAGTACATTTCAATCCCCGTTCATAAACTGTGCAAAATTCAGTATTATAAATATCAAAGAGCAATGATAATTTTTCTAAATTCTTAGATTATTTCATAATATTCAGTAGACAATAAAGGCCATAGGCGACAAAGACCAACAGCTTTGATGACGGTAATGATGGATGCTGAAAAAACAAATAAACAGCATTTACCAACTGAGTTAGTGTTAACCATACCAGGTATCATGCCTTAATAAAATACTAATTACTTTGGGATGCTAATGGACAACATTAACTCGGCAGGTGCAATAGATGATTGTGAATGAGGGAATTATTCTAATACAATCTACTCTTCCCCTTTTTTGCCTATTTAGACACAGTATGATTGGAATTTCATTTGTGCGTGTTGACACCTGCAACATTACCTTTTCTAAATACCACAAAATAGATTTTCTACACTACTCCAACCAGGAAACTTCATTATGATATCTCTGAGGAGCTTGAGAAGAAACCACTTTTGTCCCAGCATCAGTACTCTAACAACCTCAAAATAGGTGGTTCACTGACAAATTTGAACCAAAATTTCATCATAGTCTTACAGCAGATTGGATAGAATGGTAATTGTTATTAAATCTGTGCATATTCTAAATGCAAGTCTGACTTTACCACAGAGAGAGAACAGGTGGGCCACTCCCCATATGCAAAACATTACTGGGAACGAAATGCAAAATGACCTGAGTGTAAGACAAAGAATGGGGTTTGGAAAAAGTAGGCAATTTCCAGTTTGCTTTGAGTAAGCAAAAATTCCACTGTCAACTGCTGACTAAATGGATTAACAAATTCAAATATTTTCAGGTTGGGGAGAAAGAAGGATTTGGAAATGAACTGACAATGGATTTAACAGGTTTTAGCCTGAGGTGGTTTAAAATTTTGAACAGCACTTGCCTAGGAAATGGGGACAATCTTGAGGCAAACACTAGTAGCAGATCAGCTTCACTATTACTTACAGACCCCTGGGTTCACTGACTTTCCAAATTACTGTTGATTACTTCAGCAATTTCTAATTGGGTCACAAAACTAGGCAAACTTCCTCCGAGAAAGCATTATATACGCATAGCAGGATCACACAAATCAAATATTTCTGTTTTCTGTTATTCAAAATATTGAAATATGTCAAACTCATAACAATGAAATTACTCAAACTGTGAGGTGAAGCATATTCAAATATGGCTTAAAATGTCTTCACAACACTGAAGGTATATATTTCATAGAGAAATATATGTGTTCAAGTATTAATAAAACTAACTCTATTTTCTACATTATGTCTCAGAGCCTATTTTAAAGTATATTATCAACCATAAACTATCCATTGAACACTTTTGCTATAATACCACATTATACACAAGCATTCTATTCAATGATTTGATGAAAGGAGACCAAAACAACATTGTCATAAGATCGTGTCACTCCCTAGAAAATCATGATTTGTGCATTCTACCTCTGAAGGCAGGACATGATGTGCCAGCATACACATGGCTAGAGCTGCAAGCCATGTAACTGTTATAAATAGATTCTAATACAAAATCGCACACAACTCCTGCTTTGATATTTATCCCCAACCCTTTTTCATGACTAAAAGAGTTATATCTTTTAACTTCAAGCAGAAAAAGTATTTGTCGACTAACCAACCAGGCTGCCTTGGGTTTGAGTGGGGCATGGGAAGGATGGCAGTTTGTATAGTTGATGAGACTTGCAAGAGGAGGAAAGAGCATCAGGAACCTTTATCGAGCAGAAAAGCCCTTGTTATCTCTCTGTCATATATAAGGTAATAGGAGAGAGTGGAAATGATTTTGGATAAGAAGGTGGCTACTTCCCCCACTGAAGCAGGGTTTAATAGTAAGTCAAAGGTGTTCATGTCTAAGGGTCTTATTTTCTCAAAGAATCTGGAGGCAAAGCAGTTTGCTGAGAGTGAAGTGGGCAAAGAGAAAGTCTTAGGTTTAGGAAAAGAACTGAAGGTTTAGTATTGCCAAAGCAGGGCATGAAACAATAACCTTAAAAGGGAATACAATAAAACTGTAGGACAAGGTTAATGCTCTAGGTTGAGTTTCCTTTGCGTTTTTGCAAATGAGTTAGAAACACAATTGCAAGAGATGAGAGCTTCAGAAATATCTTGAACACAATATCCATATTTGAAAGAAATGTATAATCTTTTAAGGTAATTATCTTGAGAGTCAGTCCTTATTTATATATATGAGCACTGACCTTTCAATTAAATAAACACTATTATATTACATCTCATGTAAATGCACACTCTGGTGGTTACATGAATCTACATATGTAACAAAATGACACAGAACAATGGAATTATCACATACTAGGTACTATCATCAAATTCCTGGTTTTGATATTGTACTGTAAATCTGTAGGCTATAACTAACCACTGCGTGAAATTGTATAAGAATACATATACTATATTTGCTAGTTCTTTTGAATCTAATAATAATAATTTCTAACAGTAATTATTAGAAAATTAAAAGTAAAACCAAAACAAAACACATCTCTTTCATAAAGTTGAGCAATTTTTTTGGTATGTTCTGTGAGAGGACATAAGCTAGGAGGTAACACTGTAAATTAGCTTCTGTTTCCAAGTTTTCTGTCAGTCAATGTAAAAACAAATACTGAATTGATTGAAAAGGAGAACTCTAAGTTACATGTTAAAAAATGTAGTTCCAGGCATTTTGTAGATATTCATATATGGTTGTTCCAGAGGGAAGTACATCGCCCCATTTTTATTAAAAGAGGTTTGCTTTACTTATCACAAATCATGTAGCAAGGGCCTGAAACCACCTTTAATTGATTAAAGAGGAGTTGAGAATGTTATTTCAAGTACACAGGGTACAGAAGAACATATAAATTGTTGCCTGAATACCAAGAACAACTATCGATTACTAACTACAATTTGTGTTTTTGAACATGAGAAAAGCCCAGCGGGATATAACTGAACAATAAAGAAATCTCAAGACATGTTGCTGCAGTCGGTTCCCTCCAACTCTAAGCAAATGAAATTAAAAAATCTGACAAAGTTATGCCACCAAGACTTTACTTTTGTATCATCAACTGTACACATGTAACCCTAGACTAATACCACTAATGAGAAACACATATATGAATATTTTAAAATTCAAATCTCCTAGAGTATGATTTCCTTTGTTTCTATTGGACAGTTAATCAAATGTAGCTTTCATTATACTTATTACTTCAGACTCAAATCAGTAAAATACTGTTCCACATATATATTATACAGATTTTAGACTATGTGATGTTTTTAATGAAATAAAATGTTCACAGTACAAAATGGTTTAAGTTGCTTCAAAGAGTTAGATGTTTTAGTCACCTAAAAATGATTCTTTTGAATTTATTTTTCTAATTATTTTTAAAACCTTTAAAAATGGAAAATTATAATTATCTGCTGTCTTAAATACTTCCTTACCCCATAAGTTGGTTGCACATGTCCTGAGTTAGACACTTAGTGCTCCTGATGTGCTGAGCTGGCAAGGTTGTCGGGTATCATTTATTCTTCTTGGTTTTCTGATTTTTGAGAGAGAGGAAGATACCATAAGTACAGCTGGAATGTCAACAGATATAATTGCGATATTTACTAAATGGTGTGTGGATTTCTATGAAGTGGTGTGAAAACTGGAGTTCAAAACTGTTATGTAAATAAAACAAACAAACAAAAGTAAACTTACCCTGTATATAGAATAAAACAGTAAAACAGTTTTCAATACTGTCTCTACACTAATGATCTCACTGGCTGGAACCTCTCCTCTGAACTTCAGATTCTTAAATGCAATTTTTACTCAAAATATCCTCTTGGATTTCCTTTCTAAAACATATCTTATATCTAAAGCAGATTTCTTGATAGTCTTCCATAATTTGCTCTAACTGCACTCTTCCCAGTCTCAGCTAATGGGAAATCAGTTGTTCAGGGGAAAATCTTGGGTCATTCTTGATTATCTTCTTTCTCTCACAATATTCAGGTTCACTAGGGCATTATACTGGTTCTACATTTAGATTTATACAAAATCCTATTTCTCGCCTGTTCCAGTGACTCCATCTCAGTCCCTGCCACCAGTTTTTGTTGTGTGGATAACTACAATGGCCTCTTAACCATCTCCCTGCTCTACTCTGCATACCCCTATAATTTTTTTCGACAGTTCATCCATATCAATCTTTTCACTTCTCAAAACTTATAAAAGTTACTGCTTCCATTCTGAAGCCAAAGCCCTCACTATGGCCACAGCATCCTAAAATATGACCACTCCATTATCTCACTTTCCTTCACTGGGGTTCCTTCCACTCCAGCCAAACCAGATTCCACCACACATTTCATG